>NC_092827.1:101663744-101690591 GCF_039878825.1 Excalfactoria chinensis | reverse complement strand
TGGGGATCCAGGCAGCAATCTGTCTGTCTCTATACGGCAAGGACACACACGTTGTGAAGCGAGGCGTGCAATGTGTTTCATTAGCACATAAAAGCCTCCCGCGGGGACGGAGCAAGCACGGGCGCAGGGTGACACCGCTTTGGGGAAGGAGGCAGCGGCCGGTCCGGAGCGGGCATCAACGGTGGCACTCGGGGCCTTCAGCTCTCGGTCAATTCAATTGTCGCTTTTTATATTGTTTTCCTCAGTCCTCTTTAATTCGCTGCGATTTAATGGTTGAGTTTCCCTCCCGCTGCCCGCCGTAATGCGAGGGTGTATGAGAGGGAGAAGGGAGAAATACAAAGGGCCGCTCACTCCCCTTCCATCTCTCCCTTTGCACCCCATCACCTTTTTTCTCTCCCCCTCCCACCCCCCCACCCCCACCACGCAACCCCGCACAGCCCACCCCGTCCTCCTACAAGTGCATTCTGCCGCTGCCGGTTTAAGCAACCGTGAGCTGTGAATAAACAAAGTCAGTAAACAAAAAAGAAAAAGAAAGAAAAAAAAGGGGTGGTGGTGGTGGGAGAGGGGGGTTGTTGGGGGGGGGGAGAAATCTAGATCCAAATTCCAGGAGGGTAAACTTTCAACACCACGTCATACTTCAGCAAATTTACACAGATATTATATTGCGTCCCTCTACTTCCACCCCCCCCCCCCCCACCCTTCCTTACGCTTCACTCCCCCCCCGCTTCACTCCCTCCCCCCCCCCCCCCCCCCGCTTCTCTTTTTGAGCCATTGTGCTTAACTGAATTTTATAAAGCTGATCGATATCTTGGTAAAATATTCATTTTTAAACTAGCGGCCAGCGAAATCTTTGCTTTGTGCTAAAGTCAACAGCCGCCCGCTTACGGCTCCCATAAATGCTGGGATGCTCCCGGTTCCCGCAGAGCGGGCGCGGCGGCGCGGGGCGCAGGTAGGTGACACCCGCAGCGTTTCCCCTTCTCCTCCTTCTTTGCGTTTGTCACCTCCGGCTGCGCACCGCTGTCCTCTCACCCCCCCACCCCCACCTCCCCCTCGGGCCTGGCGGGGGGGGGGGGGCGAGAGGGGCGCTGGGCCTCGGGGGGCACCTGGGGGACGGCGGCTCAGTGCCGGTTTTGGGGTGCGCCGTGGAACGGTCCCGTCGCTCCCCGCCTCTCAGCGTCGCAGTGGGAGAGCGGGGCCGGGAGAAGCCGGGATTGAGGAGGGGGATTTGGGGTCCGAGGGGGTTCCCCGTGCGGGAGCGGGGTGGGGACGGGTCGGGGAGCGTGTGCGGCTGGTGGCAGTCCCCCAGCTCGCTGCCGAGGGCTCGAGTCGTTGCGGGGCCGTCGGAGAAGGAACGGGAACGCGCGGGACGCCGCTGTCCCCCGAGCCGCGCTCTTCTTTCTGCTTTTCTTTCCTTTATTTTGTTGTTGTTTGTTTGTTTTCCTTTCTCTTTTTCTTCCCCCCCCACTTTCTATGCGTTATTCCGTTGTTCTGCTCGGCTCCGTGGCTCTTTTTCGTTCCTCTCTCCCAGCGGCATTTGTCCCGTGTCCGTGTCACGGGAAGCGCGGCTGCCGGTACCCCAGGCAGTCCGCCGTTCCCTTCGTGGGCAAGAACCGAAGGGAGAAAGACCCCATCCTCATTTTCTCGTTGGCAACACGGTGAAAAAGGGGAAAACGGGCGTTTAACGGTGCAGGGGCTCAGCCGCTGGGCACGAACACGAGTGGCATCGCACACGTGGGGACTTGGGAAGGAGACGTCTCCCGAGGCCCACGGAGACCGGGAGTGGTCTGTGCACGCGTGTCCCCGTCCCCTTGTCAGGTCCCGGCTCCCGACCGAGCGGGTGCCCGGCAATTTACGGGCTCTCGGGGACAGCACTCTCCAATGACCTGTCACTGAACTCGTGTCACCGTGCGGGGAGGGGACACGCGTGGGAACGACCTGGGAGTGGCTCATCTCTGCGTTCCCGGCCACGGGCAGACCCAGCCCGGCGGGAGCGGGGCTGCAAGCCGCGACCTTCTTCTACTAGCTATTTGTATTGTATCGCTATTAATATACATATACAGGTAGATAGTTAGATAGCCTATTTCTACACCCGAGCATCCCCAGCCCTCCCAGCCGCATTTCTCCGCTGCTAGCCCCTCAGAAAGGGCAGCGAGTTAAGCTCCGTTTCCACCTTTCATTCCCACAGATCGATTTTATTCTTTTATTATTATTATTATTATTTCTATTTATTTCTTTATTTATTTTAATTTGATTTGCGGGGAGACCGAGCGGCATCCGACCGCCCTGAGGACGGAGCCGCGTACCCGGGCGGCAGAAGGACTCCCCACCCAATCCGCCACCAAAGCCGGCTACGAGCGGCCGGACCGGCAGTCACTGTCGCTGTCACTGTCGCGGCTCCTCCCGCTCCCCTCAGGGAGACTTTCCCAGCTCGCAGCCGCGATCCGAAAGCGAACTCAGCCCCTCATCGGCTCTCCGTGTTGGCCGATGTATTTATTTTTTCCCTACTTCCCCTCCGCTGCGGGGAGGGTTTGGGGGTTGAGGGTTGTGGGGTGGGGGGTGCAAAGGCACTTCTTTAATTGCCCGGGCCCCTAATGACATGCAGAGATGGCTCAAAGGCAGCGGACATCAAAGCGCAAGGGAATGGCACGTCGGGCAGGAGAGTCCTCTGCCAAAGGGACATCTCCTGCCCCAAACCGCCCCGAAGGTTTCTGCTGCCGAGCGGTGCGGGCAGGCGGCCCCGGCAGGATTGTATGCAAAAGCGGCCGGTGGGGATCCTAAAAAAAAACCGGACAGCTCAGGGTGAGATGAGTCTAATTATTGCTGGTTCTAAAAAGAGCTGGAACACCCAAGTAGGGCTTAACTTCCTGGGAAACTGATGGAGACCTATTTTACAAGCTGTAATTCTGCTTTAGACTATTGCAGGCTAAAGGCAGTTGACACTATCCTCTTTCTTCTAGAAATAGTCCTAATCCTATATTTCGGCCGGGGAAAGTCCGCTTCTGCTCCACACTAGATTAATCCAGAAACCACATAAAACCAGGTAGGGAAGAGGATGGAAAAAGGGAGGAGGAAAACCGTTCAAAGTTTGTTACCTCTGCCCTGCCTAACCTTCAAAAGAGTAAATAGCGAAGGATGATGCATAGTCTGCCGGCTCCTTATTTACGGGACAGCTAAAAACGGGGCTTTGGGTGTCGGCCGGAGAGGATTGGGGTTGATTTTTTTGCTCTCTCGCTGCGGTCGTCTCTCAGAGAAATATTTCCCCTCTCCGACGGAACCTGGGGAAGGGGGGTGGCTCTGGGCGAGAGGAATCTGTTCCCTATTTCTTTTTATTGAGGGAAGGAAAAACAAACCGACAAAAGAGAAGACAATAAAATAGAGTGCCCCGAGTTTTCTCGCAGCCCCGGCCGGACCGACGGGCTTAATGTTTTTTGCTTTTTTTTTTCTATTAAATCGTCATGCGTGGAAAATGAGACGGTTCTGAGACGAGGAGGGCCAGGAGAATGGGGTGGTTTCCCTCCTCGGGTGGGGGATGTGGGGAACTGAGGGGGGACTCGACGCCCAGCGTGACACAAAATCCGGCCCTAAGTGAAAGGACGGGAAGCACAGGGATGCGAATCGGGACGTGAGGATGGGGAAAAGTCGCAGCCAGAGTGGGGTGCGGCTCCGGGGTGGTGGATGGATGGATGGACGGAGGAAGGGAAGGAGGGGTGGCTGTTATATTTGCAGGTGCAGCTGGGTGTAAAATTTAATAATAATAATAATAATAATAATAATAAAGCAAAAAAAACACCCAACCCTAAACATATGAGACGGGGCCCTGGAGGTCCTGCACTGCCCCAGCCCGGCTGGCCGTACTCCCACGCGCGCCCGCAGCAGAAGTGTGGGCCGGGGGGCTGCAGCCCGCCTGGGGCAGTGTGGGGCAGCGAACGGAGCGGGCAGCGTTACTGTCGTTGGGAGTCCCTTTTCTTTTTCACCCTTTCCTTTTGTCTCTCTCTCATTATCCGTTGTTCTTTTATTTCTTCCATTCCCCCTTCTTTTTTCCCTTTCTTCTCCTTTCTTTCCTTTCCTTTCTTTCTCTCTTCTTTTATTCCCCCCTTCTCCTCACTTTTCCTTTCATTCCCTCTTTCCCTTATTTTCCCTCAATTCCTTCCCCTCTTCCCTTATCTTCCCTCAATTCCTCCCACTTCTCACTATTCCTTCCTATTTCTTTTTTTTAGTTCCCCACTTTCCCTCAAACTTTCCCCATTTTCTCCTCCTTTCCCTCTCCTTTTTCCCTCCTCATTTTTAACCCTTCCACCCTCAAATCTGACTGCAACCCCCCGTGCCGGACAGGGCAGTGTCCGGGTGGAGCAGCCTGTGGAGTCTGGCAACTTGCAGGTAGCCCCGGGGATGGGCGAGGACGGAGGGCACCCCGGCTCACTCCTTCCTACCAGGGCCGGGTGTTCAGAACGCATTCCTGCTTTCACCCAAAAGGGCCCTGCTATTTGCAGGCGGCAAGAAAGCCCTCGACGTGCGATTTACCTTAAGGATTTCTGCAACCGGAGCCTTGCTGCTGCCAGCAATCTGCCCGCACAGTCAGTGCAAGAACAGCTCGGGCAGGACTGAGTTCCGACAGGTTTTTCACTCACACCTTTACATAAGCAATACAAAGATCGAGGCTCTCCCTTGCCTGTCTGGATAGCAATAGCTACTCCAGTGCCCAGCAGTGATTCCCCTTCCCACCCCAGCTCCCAGCAGGAATTTTCCCTCCACCCCACCACCGACAGCACCAACGCTAAAGGAAGCTGGGGACCCTGGGATGCTCTGCAGCCTTCTGCACAGTGGGGAAGCAGCCGGTGATATGTGCACTTGCACTCACCTTCACCGCCCTTTCTTTATTTTAATAGCAGCACAGGGGATCAGTGTCAAGGACAGACGGGGCCAACCTCTGAGCTGTGCTGAGTGTGCTGCTGCCTTGTGTGCGTCCCTTATGAAACACCAGATCCCCATCTCTGATTGCCTCTTTTTGTCTGTACTTGTGCACAATACCTGCGTTACGCTTCAGTAGACTCGGGAACGGGCAGAAGTGCTATCTCTGCCTCGAGGATATTCGAGAAGATGCTTCTCCAGGATGGATCCTTTTAGGAAGGAAGGAAATCGTTAGAGAACACGTCGGGCAAACTGAAGAACGAACGAATTTGTGGAGCTTTCTGGGGGATGCACATTAATTCCATCCTAAGGGTGAACACTCATCCTACCCTGCAGGACCCCGGCAATTGCTACCCAGCACTGAGCCATGCTGCAGTGCTCTGATCCTCCAACACATCCCTTCTTTTGCTGTTGCTCCACACTACTGCAAAATTACAGGCTGGAGGTGGGGGAGGCTGAAAGCAGCAGCTCTGCTTCAGAGAGGCGGTGGGATGGGGCAGAAGGTGAGGTTGATTTTGCAAGGGGTTGCCAGGACTTTCTGTTCCCTCTGGGTCCAATCTGAGGCATCGTTAGCAAACTAATAAACTGGCTGCAGATGTCGAGCCAACAGCAGGGCACATTCCTCAGGAGCATCCCTGCAAACTCTTGGGTTTGGGAAGTGATCATCTCATCCCTGTCTTTCTCTTTGTGCCCTTTGCCACTCTCTGCACCACTTCTTCCCCCCCCCCCCCCTCCCCCTCCCCCCCCCCCCCCCCCTCCCCCTCCCCCCCCCCCTTAAATTTTAGGAGAGAAGAAGAAAAGATAGAAACAGGAAGCAAAGCATCCTCCAATCATTTCTTTTTCTAGTTTATTTATTTTCTTTATGCTGCAGTGGATGGGGCTCTGTGTGTCCTTACTGTTTCTCTTGGAAAATAGAAGTGTTTGTACCAACCACAGCTCTGCCAGCACAGGGGTGGCTCTGGCAATCGGCAAACACCAGTGCCATACCCATACCCCACTGACCCCATCAGATCCCACAAGGCTGAATGGTATGGGTAAGGCTGCATGTGATAGGAGGCAGGTGCTGTCCTGCATGGGGCCAGATCTGGGTCCCTGGGAGCAGGAATACATCAGGGCTGGAGTTTCATCAGGAATAGGAATCCACCTTGCCCAGGTGGGGTTGCTGAGACTAAAGTACCTCTTAACCTTTCCCATATCTTGCCAGTGAGGGAAAATACACACGAGGGGATCCTGGCTATATTCGTCTTGTCCTGAAGGGAGAAAAGAAAGGGATCCCCAAGGCTGGAGGACTGCTCTACCCCAAAGCCCATCTCCAGGCAGGGGGCAGAGGGAGAGGCAGTGTGCTCCCTTCTTTCTGGCTGTAGCTCTGCTTTTTGAGCTGCCCCAGGTACCGGCCCCAGCGCATCCCCTGCCACAGCAGCGCTCCTCCTGCACGGAGCAGCACATTTCCCTCGAGTTACTTATTAACCACTGTTCATTTGACAGGATCGATATTTCAAGCTAGGGAGTAAACACTTAAGAAGTAATGCTCCTCTCTGCTCTCTTTTTCCTAGGCAAAATGATTTATCTTATAAAATGCATCTGCTTGGCAGGGAGGCTGGAGCCCCGTGGCTTTTATCCTCGGGATATGCAAAGCGCATTTATTTCGTCTTTTATCTCTCATATTGCGCGTTGATCCCATACATATAGATTGATTTTGTTCAGGTAGATAATGAAAAGTCAAGTGGAAAATTTACACAAAGGCACTCAGGATCTCCACTTTCTATTGGTATATAAATTGGTTTATTACTTCATTCCCTTAAACAGCGACTTTCACGCTGGGGAACACTTTAAAATATATCATGTTTAAACACAGAACCGTTTACCTTCCGTGTGGTTTCTCTTTTTCCATCGGTAATTTCCTCGCCACTTTTGCTAATTACCGAAGATATTTGTGTTTAAACAAGGGCCCCACCAGCAGCAATCCATCTCCCTTCTCCTCCTGCTCCCAGTGTCAAACCACCCCAACCAGAGCTCCTGGCGCTGGGCACGGGGATGGGTGACAAAGCCTGGCAGCGGGCTCTAATTCCCCATAAGCGGCTTTGGCTTTGCCACACCAAGGCAGTGAATGGAGGGCACTGGACGGGGAGAGAGCAGCTCAGAACAAAACCTGCAGGAAACGTTATTAATAAACATCTTCTGGACATTTGGTGGCTCATCTAGGCTGCTCCAGCTTAAAGCAATTAATTCAGGATACTGACATAAACTCTCCAGCTCTTTGACAGCTTGGAGCTGAAATAAAAATGCTAGTTCTCCAGGAAAAGGAGAGGATAGTTGGCTCTTTTCTGGACTGTTTGCTTATAGGCCCAGAGAGCAATCTTCCTTGCAGAATGAAATGCAAGGACACAAACAATGTACCGGAGAGAGAATAGAAGATGGGAATGAACAGTTTGAACTATTTGCTCAGCAGAAGGGCAGCCACAATGCTCAACCAATGGCTTTCCCATGCATCAACAGGGCTTCTTAGGCCCTTTTGTTGTTCATCCTCTTCCTCTGACCAGATAAGAGCACAGCTGCACGGCCGTCGACTTAGCCACGCAAATCTGGTGCTGCGCGGAGCTGCGTCCCCACGGAGCTCGAGGACAAGGTGACACCGGGCAGTGGCACATCCAGCAACCCCCGCATTCAGTGCCACCTCCCTCCAACCAGGCTGCTGTCTCCTGCCCTTTCCTTGCCCCCCTTCCTGCCTCCTTTGCCCATTGCCCAGGCAGTGCTTCGCTGCTCCGACCCAAATTCCAGCTCCAGCCGCGATGCTACACCACTCTGTGCCGCCCCAGGCTGGGATTCGGTGAGCAAGGCTGGAACAAGGTTTGTTTAGCTTGAAAGGGTTTGACGAGGTGAAAAGGCAAAGCGCCGAGGACTAAAGAAAACGCCTGCCTGTCTGAGATCACACGGAGCACTCGTCGTCAAAGAGCACACCTGCAGGAAGCACCGAGTTTAAAACACTGCCGTCACAAAAACCTGAGAAACCTCCGGGTATTTCATTGTGGGGTTTTTGTTTTGTTTTTTTCTTGTCCCTTTTCCCCCTTCTCCCCTACTGGGTGGTCAGGAGAGCAGGAGGGATCCCATTGTCTGCAGAGCTGACCCCACGTGTCCCTGCCATGCCAGCACCTGGCCGACACCAAATGCCCCAAATCCGGCCCCAATCTCCAGCCCAGCGCCCGGCATCGGGCTGCTTAATGAGACCCTAACGAGGTGCTCAGCCTCGATTTCCAAAACACTGCAACGCAGACAAAGGGAAAGTGCAGTCAGCTCTGAGTAATTTGTGCCGCGCTCCCGGCGAATGAATTTAGGGAGCAAATATGGTTATGCGGGATTTAAATTAAAGTTGACACTAATGTAAATACGGCAATGCAACCGGCTTGTTTAAGAAATGTGATGAGGGTACAAGTTTAATCAGGTCCTTTTAACTCAGGTGGCATTTTAAATCCTCGCTGGTTCAATTGGATAACAGTCCCGGAGGATGTCCTGAAGTGGGATGGTGAGGGATGGTTGTCCCGGAGCTCACCTGGTGAGCAGTGAATGCCAAGGCTGGATGCTGCTGATGAATGGACCCCCCCTTGCCAAGGGCTGGGTAACAAAGGCATAGGCGGCAGCTAAAAGGGTTGGTAATAAATTCTTGCGGGGTCGGTCAGCGCCTGCCCAGATTTCCCCCGGCGCTCTTGAACAATCTGCTTCCAGCCTAATCATAGAGCCGGAGCTTGAGGGGAAAAGGGGGAAAAAGCAAAAAGAAAAGAGGAAAGAGTGGAGACCGCCTCACCTACTTCAAAGCCTGAACAGCGCAGAGGTGCTTCACAATAACAATAGCACTGGCTGCAGCCTGGAGGAGCTCCATAACAGGAGCTCTGTAACCTGGCAAGACCCAGAGTTACGGTTACCAGAACAATATTTGGCAAGGGAATTCTCCTGGTTCTTTTTTGTCAAAGGGAACATAATGCCACTGGCAGGGGACACAGTGCCAGCTTGGCACTGAGCGGGTTCAGGCTGCAGCAGTGTCTGGCTTTTCTGGGCGGGGGGGGTTCAATACCTAATAATATAATAATTATTATTATTATTATATCACCAACATCTACTTTGGGAACAGAAATAAACCCTCTCTTGAGGTTTTAAGCCATCTGGCTGCCTCCATGCATGAAGGATACCCTTGCTGAGCTCATGTGAAGTTGAGGGTTAAGGTGAGGGGTAGGGTCAGGGCCCCATGTTAACCCAGAGTTTCCCTGACTCCCGGCCCCACTCTGAGCTACAGAGCCCTGCCTGTTTCTGCAGGGTATTGCATCTTCTCAAGGCTGTCCTAATCCCCCAGTGTGACTCAGTGCTGTTAAAATACCAGTGAGAATAATAAAATGGGTTATAATTAGGTATTCCCCTTATCTATCCTAGCTACCCAAGGAGGATGGAGTGGGATGGGGAAGGGAGAGAGGGTGCAATGGGCATGGGCAAGGGAGGATCTTGCAGCTGGTCATTGGGCTGGAGCTCGGATTTGGGGGAAGGATGTGGCTTCTTGCCCAGGTTTTGTTCTGTGGAGGATCCCAGGTGGGGCATCCTACCCACAGCCCCCCCACCAGCCCCTGCCCTTTGCACAGATGCCTATGTCCACAAACCCCCCTAAGCACTTAATGAGCTCTGAGACGCCTATTGTCTTGGCAAAGCTGATTGAATCGGGCGAGGAGTTCAAGGGTTAGGAAGGGAGGGCTGTGGGGATGCAGACACCCGGTGACACCAGACTGCCCAGCCAGCAAACGGGCTCTGCTCCCACATCAGTGCAGCACACACCGTGTCCAACACCCATTGCATCCCAATACACTTCTGGGTGCTGAGCCCAGGCTGTGCTGCAGCTTATTTGCCTTTAGCACAAAGCTGGGACGAAGTCTGCATTGCCCAATGCAGTGATGGAGTGGGCCTTGGACCCAGCCCTGTGTCAGCAGACCTCCCGGCCCTTCTCTGCTCGCTGACAGCCAGTGTTTTTTTACTCCTTGAGACTGTCAGGAATGTTTTTCATGCAGGAGTGTAGTGCATTCAGCATACTGAAACCGCCTTAATCTCAGCAAGACCAACAAAGATAAGGAATAGCGTTTAAGTTGGCCAAAATTAGCAAATGCATCTGCTGCACAATGCCCCTGTTACCATTAGCTGTGACCGGTGAATGGCACTAGCAAAGTATGCTGGCAATGTTTAACAAACCATCCGTCTTTTACCTGTTCCTACTCAACAGAAACCTTTGTTTGAACCACGGGCCTATTCAGTCCTGCTGCTGTCTGCTTATCAGCAAGATTAATCTCCAAGGTATCACTATATTAATTTTAAAACCTGCTTTTATTACCACGAGCCCTCTGCTGGGGTGGAGAGGAGGTATTTCTGCCCTTGATGGGCAAGCCGGGCTCTGTGTTTGCCAAGCTCCACCGCCACCATGACTCATCCCTGCTGCGTGCACCCATGTCACAGTGCAAACACATCATGGCAGATCACTTGCCACAGGCCTCACACTCTTTCTGGGAGGGCATACTTTCCATATCCAGCATGCCTCTCACCAAAGAGAGTGGCTTGGTGTAGCATCCCTGTGCCCTTCTGCTGCAGCATCCCTACTGCAGTTCATCTCTGCACATCCCTATTACAGCATCCCTGAGAATCCCTGTTCATCCCTGCACATGCCTACTACAGTGTCCCTGTGAATCCCTGTGCATCTCTGTGCATCCACATTGCAGCATCCCAGTGCAACCCTGCTGCAGCATCTCTGCAAATTCATGCACACCCCTGCATTAGTGCATCCCTTCACATCTCTACTACAGAATCCCTGTGTAACACTGCACATCTCTGTGTGTCTCTGCTGCAGCACCTCTGCAAATCCCTGCTGCAGAATCCTTTTGCATCCCAGATGCTGCATCCCTCCTGCAGCATCCCTGCACATCTCTGTGCAGTGTCTGCGTGGTTTGCCCTGGCAGTGTCCCTGCTGCAGCATCCCCGTATTGCCCAAGCAAAACAAGCTGAGAAGCTTCTCCCGTGGCACACAGGAGTGCAGGGAGGGAAGCTGGTGTGGTTTGCCATCAGGATGGCAGCTGGGGCCAGCACAGGCCCTGAATTCCTGGCTGAGTGCTGTGCACACAGCGCTTATCTTGCTCGGCTGTGTTTGTGCAGCAGGAGCCAGCCTGCTCTGTGGGGTGAGGGACACAGCCGAGCACCCACAGAAGAACATAGGGCATAGGGCAGTCCTGGGATTCAAATATCTGCTGTCATTATGCACCATGAGCATTCTAGGGGTAAGGAGGGACACAGGGGTCAGGACAGGGTGGTGTGGGACATGGGAGTGCTTCTCCTCACACCTTGCTTGTTCTCCCCAATTTCCCTGCTCCATGCCCTGGAAAAGCCACTGCAAAGCACAGTGTGTGCATCCAGGCACCGTGAGGCTGCAGTGGGGTGGTGCAGGCAGGCAGCCTGCTGATCCCCTGAGCCAAGGCTCTGACATGGCTTTTCCATGCCACACATTCCAGGCGGTGTCTGCATGGCGTGTCCTGGCTCTGCTTGGCAGCCAGCTGCCTCTGGGCAGGCCACAGGCACTGGGACGTGCAGGACTTGAGCTTGAAGAGGGCACCCAGAAATAAGAGGATTTCCACCCCAGCACGGGAGAAGCGGCCCCTTCCCCTTCCTCTGCCTAAGCTAACTCTTCTGCTATGTCCAATAACAGGCCATCGGAAACCCTGCCTACACTGGCAGCAGACAGAGGCTTCCCTGTTTGGATTCGAGATGGGGATTTCTGTGGCTGAAAGTACCTTTGTTATTTTTCCAGGAAAGCTTCCTTTTTGGCTGGCTTCACCTCTGCATAGGATGCTCACAGCGAATTGACTGCCGTGATGAAGAAGAAAAATATTTAAACAAGCAATTATGAATGAGCTTTGCTTGCTAACTCAGAAAGCAGTTTCCTACGTTTATGTAGAAATGCAAGCGATTTACCTTCCAGGTCCAATTGCAGCCCTGTGAGTTCATTAAGAACACCTCTTAGATTATAGCTTTGTGGTCTGCATCATCTAAAGCAACTAAAGAGACTAACCCTGGCCTATCTCTGTGTGCAAACTGGGGTCAAACCTTCTCCCGCTTCCCCTTCTGCCTCTCCTCCCAGTTTTATGGAGCAGGATTTTCCTCACCTGGCACTGTAGGGGCCTGAGGCAGTGGTGGGTGACCTTGGCCATTTCTCCAGATGTGGCTCTGGCACATGGGACTACAGTTCCGGACTCCTTCAACGTCCTTGAGAGCGTTATCTGGGTGAGTCACCAGTAGCCGGCCTCTGAAATCTGTGACATTTACAGCAGTTCCCTCTTTAATCTAAGAGGAGCATAAAGCCAAGTGGCCCAACCACCATATCTCAGCAACAGGAGTCTGCAAAACTTAGGGCTGAATTCAGGTTGGCTGTTAGGAACAGTTTATTCCCTGGAAGAGCAGTGAGGCAGTGGCACAGCTGCCCAGGGAGTGGTGGGGTCACCATCTATGGAGGTGTCCCAGAGCCATGGGGATGTGGCACTGAGGGATGGGGGAAGTAGGCATGGTGAGGTTGGGCTGGAATTGGACTCAGTTACCTTTTCCACCTTCATGATTCTATGATTCTATGGTGGTTCTATGAATAGCTAATTAATTTCATGCTGCATCCAGTTCTAACATGCAGGGATGCTGAAGGAAGCCCAGGTTTGTGCAACCTTCTGTGCTGCCTGGCTTCACCTTCCTGCTGTGCTGGCAGCATGGGCCAGCTCCAGCCATGTTTTTGTCCCCACACTGCATGAACACAGACAGGAGGTCCCCTCGGTGAGCTCACTGATGCAATTCTGGCAGCATCCAGCCCTGGGGAGGAGGAGTGAAATGTGCTGTCAGTCTCTGCCCGAGTCAAGGGAAAGGTTCAAGCACCTTGAAGTTTGACTGTGATTCTCGTTGAAGCCAGCACAAATCATCTTTGCACAGCAGCTTTATGGGGGCCTGCTGACCTGCCTGGCCTTTACGCTGAGGGATAGGTTTTTCTACTCAATGCTGGCACAAACAACTGCATTTATTGTCCAAGCCAGACAACAGAGCAGCAGTGCCTTACTGCTCTTGGGGAGGATGAGCATTCCCAGACTCCTTTCCAATCATGCCTTCATACAACTTTTTCCTTAGTAGTGCACCTAGTATCATAGAACCATAGACCCATGGAATCATAGACCCATAGAATCATAGACCCCAAGAAGCATAGATTCATAGATCCATAGAATCATAGGATCATGGCATCATAGAATCATAGAACCATAGAATCATTGGAGTTGGAAGGAGCCTTCAAAGGTCACCTAGACTAATTCCCCTGCAACGAACAGGGAAACCTGGATGCATCGGAGCAAACAAACTGGGATAAGAAACATGATGCAGAAAACACACTGCTGGCAGCCAGGACTGGGGGTGAGGAGCGCAGCCTGCATTCCTCCCCGCACATACATTATTCGCTGGGGATTATTTGCTCAACCCCAAAGTGAGCGCATGCATTGACAGCTGCTAGTGGATACAAAGCATTGCATTGAGATGCCCAGTATGGAGCACAGGGCTGGGATCTGGAGCTGGGAGCCCTGGGTTTACAGGAGGGGATGAAAGTGCCTGAACTGGGAGCTCCTGGGCATGCTCTGCACCCATGGGTGTTGCTCAGGTGTGCACACAGGGATGCATATATGCATATATGCATATACATATGCAGGGATGTGCACACACACATGGGCAGGGATATATATGCACGTAGCCGTGGTTAAGGGCAAGTGGGACGAAATCTTCAGGCGGGCCATGAAAAAGGGAGGTGTGAGCCAGGGCGCTCATTAGTACCTGGGTATGACTGCCACTGACCTGATGGCAAATATGAAATATCAAAGAGCTTGTCAGCACTCCTGAATGGGACAAAGAAAAGGCGCATTAATGATTAACTCCGTTAAAAGCTCAGGCTTTTTTATTCCCATGGTGCTCGGACTATCTCGCTGCCATGTGACATGCTAGGGCCATTTTCTAGCAGATTGGGGAAAGCTAGTGAGCAAACACAGGTGCTTTAGAGTCAGCAGCGCTGTCAGGGACAACCACAAACAACACCAGCTATGCCTGCCTAAATTAGCTCCTGTGTTTGCCTCCATTTTTGCTTCCTGGAGATTTTACTTTCTAAGTCCAATGTCTTTCGCTCCTGACTTCAACTATTCACACGCAGTGTTAAAAGGGAGAAAGAAAAGAGAAGAAAAGCGAAAACACACAGAGAGGCTCCTCTTTGAACCAGCCACTGTGCGTGGGGACCGCAAGCAGAAAGGCCCGAGTCAACTAATTAAAAGGACTCAGCTCTTTAACTGCAAAAACAAAACACGTTTATTGTGCTCAAGTGGAATTATTCGGGTGATCCTCAGCAAACAACCAGCCCTGCATGCATGCGGTGCTGCTGCTTGCAAGCTCCGTTCAGACACTGCGGGTCCCATCGGTGCCACTTGCAGAGGCTGTGTGTGACCTCCCCTCCACAGTGATTCAGTGTGAAGGTCCCTCTAGCGGTATTATTTGTTTTCATTTTTCCCCCTTCTATGGCGTGAATCGGACAGACTTTCTTTTCCTGTTCAAATATTTATATATGTGTGTTATTGCGTTGTGCTTAAACTCCTTGCAATCACACCAGGGCAATAAAGAACAGACTATCAGCGTGTGGAGATAAAAGGGAGTTGTGAGTAAACAGCAGAAAATGAAATAAAGTTATAAAAAGAAGGCCTGGGATGGTATAAATGTCTACAAATAATCACAATATCACTGCTCAATATTCAAGCAATTAAGGACAACAGGAGCAAAGCCATGCTGGAGCTGTTCTGAATTTGTGTGGTCCCTGGTCCTCACAAAGTGAGCTTTGCAAGCGGTGGGAGATTCTGGAGTTTGAAATCAGCATCTGGATCTTGAACCAAGGACATCCATTGCAGATGCAGCGTGCTTCACTTGGTGGGGAGGGGGGGGATTAAAATCTGTGTGTTTAGCGAGATTACGCTTGAACTGGTCCCAATTTATTTTGCCAAATTGAGCTGCAGCCAATTTCTCTCCCATGCGATGATGAATAAATATCATTAAATAGGAGAAGATGAAGGCGATTGATGCCCTTGTATTAACGGGAACTAACATTGTGCGCTTGAGAATGAAAGGACAAAATTGGAGAGATTTGGATGCAAATCATTCAAATGAGGAGGATTAAGCATGAAGGTATGAGGGGGAATGGGGTCCAGAAAACCAAATGGTCAGAAGTGTAGAGAACTGCTTAGGATTCATTTCCCTTTGACCCATTACTTTTGGCTTACAGGGAGCAAAAATTCCCCTCATGCAAAACTGTTTGATTCGAGGCTGTTCTAGCACAGGGCTGTCACTTGGATAATTTATTTAACCATCTTAATGATCACTCATTAAGAAAACGCACATTTTGGTATTTCCTACTAGGAGACAATCGTGGAATGAACCATGCAGGTTTGAAAAGACCACAATGATCCCCAACCTGATCTAGTAAATGTGGAAGTTTGGTGGCCCTGGCAAGCAGGGGTGTTGGAGCTTCATGATCCTTGAGGTCCCTCCCAACCCAGGCTATTCCATGTGATTCTGTGCGTGTGATCCCCAACCCCAACCATCAACCCATCCCCACTGTGCCCAATAATCCAGCTAACCACCTCCTTCAGTGCCATGCTATGATTCCCCCTTTTCCTGCAGTCACAAAGGACCATGCATTGGGTTTTACAGCATGTGAAGGTTGGACAGGAAAGTCCACCCTTGGTGCTGTAAGACAGCAGTGTAGCTGCCCTGGCTGCCTTTTGTTTGCCATCCTATCCCATTGCCATTGGGTGCGCTTGCAGATGGGCCCAGTTGGCTTTTTGATGCCCTATAAAATGAGGGAGAAAAAAAAAGAAAAAAAAGAAAAAAAAAAGGAAGTGATACTGTTGCAATCAGCCCAGTGTGTGATAAAGATTTATTACAGGGAGAAAGCAAATAAAGGTTTGGTAGGAACTCCTTTATTACCCATATCATAGTCGCTTATGTGATCAGTGACCTGGAATACATTCAAATTCATGTTAAATAAAAGCCTAATAGATTTTTTTTCCGCCCCCCCACCCCCCACCCCCCCGCATTCTGGTGACATGTGGTCAGCAGGAAGAGCAGCCAATGGCTGTGTTTACCAGCTTCCTGCTTTTCTGGAAAGTCAACAGTTTTTAAAGGCTTAGGCTGGCGTGGAATTAAGAAACTTGCGCCGGTTTAACTAAGGTCGTTGGCGGACAAACGGGACGCAGGGGTGGCTTTGTGGAAGGGCTTTTTGTGCCAAATTTGGCCTGTCCTGGTTAGGAGGAGGAAGAAGAGAAGGAGGAGGAAGAGGCCAGAGCCTGGGATAGATGCTGAGGTTTGTCCTGGTCACGGCACCTTGGGGAGGCACCAAGTGGCTGGGGGTCTTATCAGCCCAACTTGAAGAGCTTTCTTCTTCCAGTGGCTCATCCATCACCAGTTAACAGGGTACCCCTGTAAGGCTGCCTCTCTTTGTACTGTATCTTTAACCTCCCACCAGTCAATACCCTTTGTACACATGTATCTCGTTTCCTGATAATGCATTGTATTCCTTCCACCACCAAAAGCAATGGTGGGGAGGGAGAAACAGTTGGCTTAGATAAAGAGCAATTAGCACCTCCAGGGTCAGCCCGGTATATATTGTTAAAGAAAATGGACCTGGAGGGAGGCTGGTGGAATTCCTCTTGGCTTCAGAGAATCAAAAAGGCTCCAGGTAATTCTAAAGGAGCCTCTCTGGTGGATGGTTGACAGTTGATGTGGCCGTGTACCTTTAGCACCACACAAACCAGTTTCCTCAGGTCTCTGGGAAGAGCCATGCATCTTCATTTATATGTTAATTTGCATTAAATAAATGTCACCATAAACAAATTGTATCTCAGGAGAAGGTGAAAAACATATGGGTGTTTGCCAGCCAGGGGTTATTAATTTTACACTTTCCATCTGGAGTCCATAAAGGGTCCATTCGGAGAGCCAATAAAGACCCAAGGTCGAGGCTGCAGCGTCACGGAAACCTTGCAGCTGGAGCACCTGCAGGCATCTGCCGCTGTGGTGAGGCTGGCAGGAGGGTCACAACAACATGGGGACACTCCATTGGTCCTGGGTATCTCAGCATGTCTTTGAAAATCAGATCCTGTGAGGTTTTGTGCTCCAAAGTCATTTGGGCAAGATGGAAAAGTCAGCCCTGAACACAAAGCAGAGCTATGCTCTTTTGATTTATTTATGTATTGATATATATATATTTATAGATAGAAAACTTCTTTACTTGCTACTAGATTAAGGGCTAATTTAATGCTGTTGTGAAGAACATCTTGAGGGAAAAGTGGCTGGAAATTCAACACAAGTTGCCCCTGCTGTTCCTGTCTGGCCTTCCCAAAGCCTGTAAAATGGGAAAAGGCTGTAAATACCACTAGTTTTCCTTTTGTAATCAGAATAAAGTAAGTCTGAACGTGAACGGGACAACAGGATACAAAGTCCCTGCTCCCCAGCACTCAGGATTTGGGTGGAAGCCCAGCAGCCCTCGCTTTCACCAGGTAGCACATCTTGCACCCAGCTGCCCTGATAAAATAATTCCCACAGCAGCGTGTACCACCCAGTGCCATGCACACCGGTGTCACTATCACACAGTGATCATCACCCCAAACCCCCCACTTTGTATCCATCTACACACCAGCCCCTTGGCAGGGCATTTCCATACTGCACCGCTCACCGTTCCCAGTCTGAGCTGTCCTGCAACAAATCTATTCAGGGAGGCCTCTGAAAAGGGAGAAAGAAATGCCATCCATTCAGCAGCTCCTGCTCCTTCTGACACCCTCTGTCTCCCCATCCAGTTCATAAAGGACTTTCTGTTGGTTCGCCGCAACCAGGGAGCAGGAATGCCGCCGGCCAAGCATGGTTTATGCTGTCTACAAAACGCGAACAGTATGGGGATCAGATGACCCTGGACGTGTTTATTGTAGTAGGGGAAATTAGCAATAAATAAAGGCAAGTGGGCAGAAGAGAACGGGGACCCTCTGGGACTCTTGTGTCTATAGGGTCAGAATCAAAAGAAGGCTTGATTTGCTCCTATAATTTAACCCAGTCCCTGGAAGCCTTTATCAGAGCAAGGACAAGGACATGCTAATCTGAGTGCCCATAATTTAACGGAGATATACTGTACTTACACTGTGCATTTATAGTCGGCCGGGGCCCCATCCCGGCAGGTGCTGAGCCCTGCAGCTCTCCTGCTGTGCCGGGGCCAGGCTCTTTGATGCCCACCAAGGACGTGCAGGGGGGGTTCAGGGCAGTTTTTCACCCAGAATCCCATGAATTGTGGTTTTTAGGGCATTTTTTTTTTAATCCCCTATCCTTGCAGAGCATTGATGGAGGGAGCCAGGCACTCATACTGCACTGGGCTTCTCTGTGGGCATCTCATGCCCCTCCAGCCCTTTCTCAGCTGGAGGCCAATAGGATTACCCATTACAGAATCACAGAACTGTAATAAATTAACCCAGGTGACTAGGTCCCAGAGGTCCTGTGCCACCAGGAAGATGTCCCTGTGTACATCCCACAGCCCAGCCCTGCTCCAGAAGTCACCTCAGGGCACGCACTGCCCTGAGAGAGGTGCTTGTTCCCAAGATACTGCCCCTTCACCAAGGATTGTTCTTCCCACGGATTAAAAAAAGCAAAAAAAACACTGAGGTTTTCAATAACCTGGGGAGGCAGCGTAAGCCAATAAATTCTGTGCTGGGAAGATGAAAGACTACAGCTAAAGGAGGAGAAAACAACCCTAAACACCCCCTTCTGTGCTGTTGCACAGGTGTTGGTGACATGGGTGCTAACAAAGACAGTTCTTGTCTCTGCCAATCTTGCCTTTGCTCTCCCCAAAAGCTTGGGCTGGTTTTTGTGTGTGATGCTTTCATCTATTCCTGCCCATTGATGGGAGCACAGCACTCACATTTTTGTGGCCACATGGCTGGTGGGGGCTGCAGGAAGTCTATGGGATGGTGATGCCCGGGATGATGGCACTGGGGATGTGCCTTCCCGTGGGACCCTGATGTGGGGTTAAAGCCACTTTATGCAAAATAAAACATTAAACCAGGCCATAATGGAGGAAATTAATAATGCTCAGAAGATGTTAAAGGTAAATATAATTGTAATGTAAACATCATGGCTTTAAATATTGGCTTTTATGTGACAGCTGCTCTCTAAGCACCTGCTTTAGGCTCTTGTTCACAGCAGTCATTTACAGGCAGCAGCTTTTGTTGCAGTGCACAAAAAAAACCATCACATCCCCGTATAGTTACCATTATGATGTTTTTCCATTCCTTCCCCCAGCCTGGGAAGTGTTAGTGCTAGTATCTCCTCCACAACCTAGTGGGATGTGTGAACCACGCAAGCATTTCCAAAGGAAATTTAACTTTCACAACTGTTGGTTAGAATTAGGGTTAGGATTATGGTTAGCTTTAGGGTTCGGGTTAGGACACTGGCACCTTTTCTGTGCCAGTTAAAAGCTTTGTCTGCCTATAGGTCTGTGTTTTCTAGCCCGAAACTGCCAGGAGCAGGGCTTAGAGGACTGGGCTAGTCCCGCAGGTGGAAATATCCAGAGTGAAACAGTAAGCTCACCTTAAAAGAGCTGTGGAAATGGAGGAGAGATGTGTCCAGGCTACTTTGAGATTAGGAAGGAATTGGCTGGAACAGAGCATTTGCTGTCGGCTGGGGGAGTAAGGGCGGTGCTGGTGCTACATGGTCTGGTGTGATCTTGCATCTCCCAGCTCCATGCATGAGGATGCTGGCCTTGCTTTTTGATACAAGGGTGCTACTCTCCCAGATGCCATGTGCAGGGCTGGTACCACACTGTGCTCCTACTGCTCCACATGCTGTGGGTGGATGCATGGGTGCCATGCATTTCCCAGCCCAAAAGCAAGGTAATTCAGTGCTGCTTGTGCTGCTATAGTAGTTTTGCTGCTCACTGCTCTGGGGCATTCCGAAAGGCAATGGCCATACAACTGCAGGAGGGAAGGAGTGTGCCAGTGGTGTGGCTTAGGCTCATGATAGAAAATTCAAACAATATTAGACTCAAAAAGTCAACATTAGACACACTTCTACTAAGGACCTACAAACAAACAGAGTTCCTCTGTACACACATTAACAAACACAACTTGGATGATGATGGCTGCTTTCACCTTTTCACTGCCTCACTTTTCTGCGTTGGCTTTGTAGTGCTGCTTGTTTGTCTCCAGGCACCAGGGAGGCTCATGGGCAAAATCCTCGTGGGCTTTGAGTAGCTTCACTGATAGCCCCTTGTCCACCTTGCAGGGCACAGCCCTGGAGGCAACCCGAGGAATTCAGGCTGGGATATTGCATAGCTGCTGACCCTTGCAGGGATGCTGCTGCAGGGCTGAGCTGGAGGGGAGGTGGCAGACTCAGGATTCCATGGATAGACCCATAGACAGACCCAAGGACAGACCTGTGGATAAGTCCATGAATAGACCCCCAGACAGACCCACAGACACATACTTGGACAGAATCACAGATGGATGGATGGACAACTGCCTCAATACTCTGGCTTTACCCACATCCATCATCACTATCTTTTGGATAGAAGCTGCAATTACTCCTAACATGTGTGTGACTTCTCGGGTGCAGCGAGCCTCGTTGCCCATAAAAGCTCCATCTTCTCTTCAAACAAACACACCAAAACATGCCACGTTTCACCCTCAAAGATTCAGGAAAGTGAAGGGAAAGCCTCCTTATAAAGAGCATCCTAATTGTTATTGGCCCCACGCCTTGTCGGGAGCCGCTCGATAGCACCGAGCAGACAGAGCCAAGACGGCCGCTGCTCCTCATAGTCCCTGGTAATGCGATGCTCTTCCCCGGGATCAAGGTATTAAGGTTTAGGTTATTTGTATTGATTTTGTGTGCTGCCATGCTGTGTCAGTCATGCTCATATTTGTGGTTCACAAATTCCTCCTCTAAATGTCACAGCTGCTTCATCTCCCCCTGCCATCGACGCGTGCTGGGCTTTACACCCTTTTTATTAACCAGAGGGAAAAACAGCCCAGCAGCGGGTTGCTCGTAGTCCTCAGATGCACATCGTGTACCATTTTTGGGCCCTCTAGTGGTTAATTAAGATTTTGGATGAAATTTCAGAATTCTGCAGCCTGTGGCACAGCGTGTTCCTCTCCTGGGGCCGCGATGCTGCTTCGGTATTTGACGCTGGCGTTGGGCTGGTGCCCCATTCCCATGCAGAACAAGGAGCAAGTCTGATCCCAGCCTTGTGCAAATCTGCTGCCTTCTCCATCGAGGAAGCGGGAAGCCCCGTGAAAACCTCCAAATACATCAGAATGACCGTATTTATTAGCTGGCTTCCTGTTTTCTTTGCGATACTTTCACAAACAGGAGGGAGAAATAAAAATAGCAAACATGTTTTCCCCTATTCCTCTGTGAACGCTTACTTAAGCTTTTATTATATTTGGCCGTGGGACATTTGGTAAACTTACTGATGATATCAGAGAATGATTTTACAAACAGTAAAAGTTACACTATTGACACCTCCAAATTCTGGAGTATTTACATTGTGTTAGGTGCACACTCGCTCAGCGAGATTAACAAACATTACTAGAAAGGCTATAGCCAAATCCACCGTGGTTGTTTATAAAACCTTTACAACTCATCAGCTTCCACTAACACACTGGCACTGTTCAATTACCATCACTTTTAGAGAGCCTTAGCAAAACACCCAGTGCCCATGTAAATAGACAAATCTGAAAACTAGCTGGTCTGTTGGCTTACATACTGTAGGTAATGTTTTCTTTTGCTCAAATTTGTTCTAGAAACTAATCACGCTCTGATAAAGCCATCTGCAAATATGAGAAAGATTGACATCCACATGTCAAAGTTTACACAGCCTGACCAAGTGTACATATAGTGCGGGCGCCGCGTGGCCCTGCTGTGCTGATCTGCCTGGCCTGTACTGGTGCAGGAGTGCAGCACCAACACCACCAGCATCCAGGAGCTCCAGAGCCAGGAGAAGAGCCTGCTGACAGCCAGGTGACCCTGCATGGCATGAAAAAGGGATTCCTACTCCTGTACCAGGTGATGATGCTGCCCAGAACATCCTTCTGCTGCCAGGATGCAGGACTGACAGCCTTCATGCCTCCATTGCTTTCCTAGTGAAAGGATTTTGGATCATCCAGCAAGGAAACCATACCGTCTTCCTCAGCCTGTGGTTTCCTGGATCATCAGGATCTGTTGCCCCTTGCAGGCACAGCCCTTGGGATCGGGATACAATAGAGACAGGCTGCAAGCCACGGGGGTGGGATGGGCACTGCAGAAACTGACTGGGTACTGCAGAGATGGGCTGGGTACTGCAGGGATGGGTATCACAGGGATGGGCTCAGTATATCGGGGACAGGTTCTGCATGGATGGACCAAGTATTGCAGCGATGGATGCTGGGGTGGGTGCTGAGATGCTGCACATCCTTGCATCTATGGGGTGATGTGAGGTGAAGTCAAGTCACCGGAGGCTTAGGATTAGGGGATGCTTTTGTGCCGTGGATTGCAGTTTTCTGCACTTTTTTTCCACAGTGAGAGCAAAAAGAAGTTGGAAAAAGCTTCAAGGTGAGGACAGGCAAAATGCTGGGCCACAGAGTTTTTTCTCTCACTGAAAAGTGATCAGTGCTCAGTGCAAACTGTGGAGTTTTGTTTGGCTCTGGGTCTCCAAACAAGGCTTTTGTTGACTCCTAAACAAGGCCAGTGCCCAAGATTTGGAGTCGGCTGCGGCTGCTGGCACCCAGGCCCTGACATTCCAAACAGAGAAGAAGAAAATAAATCACAAATGTTTCACTTAATTGTATCACTAAAGAAAGGATTTACATGGAATTTAATGAACTTCTCTTAATCACATCCAACACCCTTCCTGCACTGGACATTTGCCTCGTGAGCACGGCAAGGCTCCAACTTGGAAGGGGAGCAGGATGTGATAGAAATGGGTAAATCTGGCAGCTGCAGGGCTCCACTTCAAGTCCTCACCAAGCTGAGCTCTGTCCCGTGTCTTGGTGCAGGGTCCCCAGTGTGCTGTGTCCTGTGTCTTGGTGCTAGGCTCTGCCTTGCTGTTTTGTATGGCTAGCTGTCTTTCCTGCTCTTAATAGTGGTCTCTATTAAAGCCCTGGTGATTGGGTTGTGCATCTCCAACAGGTGGCTTGCAGCTGTCCTCTGCTCACTGCACCGTGCCTCAGCTTCCCCAGCTATCCCACTAGGAAACAACTGGGCAGGTGATTGAAACTCCCTCCAGCATGTCCATCTGCCTCCCACACTGGGAGATAGCTTTGGCTCTTGCTTCACCTCTGGACCAGCAGCCCAGCTGCTTTCTCAGATAGAAGTGAAGTCAGAACTCACAGCCCATTGCTCCCATCCCCAGCACTGGCATGGATCCCACTCCAAAGGGACAGTGCTTGGGCAGGAAAGGTGACTCCAGAGCTGGCACTGACAAAATGGATGAGTACAGACATAAACCCAGGCAGGGGTTTGATAGGAGTTGCAGTGCAGGTCCATCCGTGCAAGCATTAGGTGTTTAAGGATACTTGTTTGAAAGCACATCAGCATCAATCATTGTCTGCCGCTACTTGAAAAACAAGGCTGATAGACTAGCAGCTAGCAAAGCTTTCTGGCTGCCTTCGAAGCATGCTGCAATTCAATTAGTCATGGTCAGAGGGTGGCATTATTATTCATACATTACTGATTGTTCCCAAAGTAAACAGCGCTAGGATGGGGTCTGTGATCCTCTCTGTGCCCTCAGCCAGGACACAAAGGGAAATGCGATGCAGACCCCGGGGTGGGACATTGTTTGCAAACTTCACAGTCAGATCTCGCCGTTTTTCATAGCCCTCACAGATAAGTGTCGGTTTATGCATACAAAGAAGCCGAGATATTTTACCCCAGTCAATTCCACGATCTCTCTCTCTCTTTTTTTTTTTTTTTTTTTTTTTTTTTTTTTTTTTTTTAGCACTGATAACTTCTTTTTTTTTAAAGCCATATGCTAATTTTAGATAGGGTGGATAGCTTAAACTATGCAAATACAAACCCTGCCACAGCAGAATATAACAATGATCGACAGCTTAGCAATTAGCAGTAAATAACCACACCATGCAATGCAGCAATATCATTTGCATGCTCGCAAAATAGTAACCCAGAGCCGTAATGGACTACAAAGCCATCTGTTTATCAGCATTACAGCAGTGAAAGCCAAAATACACAAGACACAAAAAGTGACCCGAATGCTCCGGACTGATGCCTGCCCTTGGTGGCTATTGGTGCCGTTGGGCTCCCTGCTGGTTCCTGCCCGGAGAAGGGATGGAGGGTGAGCGCCCTCTGAGCGAAACCTCATAGTGAGGAACAGCAGGAAAAAAAAAAGGGTTACGTCTCAGATCTGCATATGCAGATTATAAGAACATACAGAAAATCAGTGCTCCCCCTGGAAATAGCTGCCAGCCCCTCCTTCCCCACTGCTCGCCCCACCGCATACCTCCTGCACCCACTCCAGTGTGGGTGCAGCCTTGCCTCCCTCCCACTGCCCGCTAATGTATTTGCACAAAACTTGAAGGAGTGCAATTGACGTGAGAGCCCTACTGCCTCCAAAGTTATTACAGTGACTGATGGACAGGCACGGTGCGAATCAGCATATTTGCTCCATTTCCTCGGGGAAATGGACTCGCTACAATAAAAATGTGCTCTTTCATAACTGCTGCCCTGCTCACTTGGCTAAATTTGAACGCGAGGGCTGAGGATTGCTCTGGGCAGGAGGAGGAAGAAGACGAGCTCACTGCTGAGGCAAATTGAGTTAAGAAGCGGTGGTTGTAGGCAAATACCTCCGACAGCGGCACTACTGATGTGGCTGCAGAATTTCTGAGAGCCTATGCACACAGTAAAACCCCACCCCAATGCGAACCACCACCTGATACTCTAACCAACTACCATTTTTTCCCCCTCATTGGTTTCTTCTTCTTTTATTTATTTTTTTTCCACAAAAGGGAGGTCATCTTTGCCTTCTCATTGGTATTCTCCCCCAACCCCATTCCTCTTCCAAAGGACTGGCACCAACTTAGAGAGGGACAGACAGAAAACATCGCAAAATGACAAATGCCATGTTTCATGTCAGTCATCGGAGGCATTCTGCATAGTGTTTCTGTTCTGTCCCGCTGATGGCTTGATTTAGTGCTGCAGTTGCTTGTTGGGTTGACATGACAACTGGGGGACACGTCGTAAATATCCCAGGAGCGGATGGGAGCTTTGTGCCGCATGTGCTGAGCCCGCCGCCCAGGTGGCAGCCCAGCGGGCTTTGCCTTGGTTTGTTTGGAAAAGAAAGAAGAAAGGAAGGCAACAACAACAAGAAAGTACATATGGGCTTTAAAAAAAAAAAAAGAAAGACAGAAAGACAGAAAGACAGAAAGACAGAAAGACAGAAAGACAGAAAGACAGAAAGACAGACAGACAGACAGAAAGAAAGAAAGAAAGAAAGAAAGAAAGAAAGAAAGAAAGAAAGAAAGAAAGAAAGAAAGAAAGAAAGAAGGAAAGAAAGAGAAAGGAATCTTCATTTCCTTTTGGTTGACTTGATAAGTCTTTGTGGGATCACTCGTGGCCATTAGCATCCGCTTGGCTGCCATCCATCCATCCATCCATCCATCCATCCATCCATCCATCCATCCATCCATCCATCCATCCATCCACCCACTGTTGTCTTTCTCAGAGGTTTGGAGGTATTTATTGCTTACAAGGCTGAGCTGCTATGGAAGAGGAGCCAAGGTTTTTGCTGAGAAGGAGACCTGACATAGAAATAGGCTTTTAATCTGTCGAGGAGGAGATGGAAGAGTGTCAGGAATGGGTTTGATCTGCCTCTGCCCAATTGCACAGCATGTGGACAGCCTGGCAGCACCTGGGCTCACAGATTGGCAGTGAGCATCCCTCTTTCTGTGGGATGCAGCTTCCCAGTGAGAGAAGTCCGGAGCTGCCATAGCAGCAGGGTTTCATTTTATTCCCCCTGCAGCTCTGCTGCTGTTTCAGGGTAGAATAGAGCAATGCATGCTTGGAGAAATACCTCCATCAGTGTTTTCAAAATGATATACTCAGTTTAGCCATTTAAAGCCAGTTTAGCCATTTAAAGCCCTTTCTGAATCTAGCTTCCATTCGGGGTGATATTTTCATGCTGTTATTTTTTGTTAGAGTTTATAAAGAAGTGCACACGCGCGCGCACACACAGACACACACACATCCAGTTTTGTTTCAGATTGAAATGAGACATTACTGAAACAAAGGCAAAGTTTCCTCTCGTCTCCCCCCATTGTCCGCTCGTCATTGTTTTCTGCTATTATATGCAGTAAGACAAATGATGGGGGAAAGCTCCTTCCCACTTTCTCCTTTTCTTTTTTTTTTTTTCCTTTGTAATTTTGAAAAAGACTCCAACTTGAAAGGAAGATGAGCCAGAGCAGTAAGAGAACAAAACCCATCAGCAACTCCATCACTGGGATTTGAAAATGTTTAAATGCACCAGGGTTACACGAGAACAATCTCTGTCACTTCCAAAGGTTTCCTTAGTGGGAAGAACTGAGGAAAGGAAGAGAAGCAAAGCAAAAGAAGAAAAGGAAATAATGAAAATGGCCAAAACAAAGCATCAAATGCAAAAAGGAAAAAAGAAAAAGAAAAAAAAAAAAAAAAGAAGAAGAAGAAAGAAAGAAAATCTAGCAACCAAATTTAGATATTTGATACATGAGAAAAATTCATTCAAGAAAGATGTGTGTTGCCTTCTCCACTGCTTTGCTGAAGCTGGGATGATGCCAGGCCTCTTTCCCAGGCCACAAGGGCCCCATGTACCCATCCCCACAC
>NC_092827.1:101561244-101658744 GCF_039878825.1 Excalfactoria chinensis | reverse complement strand
AAGCAGAACCCATAAAAAAACCCACAGATCTTCCCTGGGGATGGATATCCACCGAGGAACCAGCAATGCGATCTCCACTGCGGTACTGGGAGAGCATCTGCCACAACCACTTGATCTCTTTCCCCATTAATAGAGATTATTTGCACTTCTAAAAGCCTGAACAAGGCTGCAGCTCCTGGGGGCTGGGGACGGGCTGGGAGAACAAGGGATTTGGGCTGACCCCATGAAATTCCCTGCTGGTGCTTTGTTTCAGAGCAGCCCAGAATTAGCTGAGGGTACAGTCGGTATTGCAGGGGAGGGAGGAGGTGGAACCTCGCTAACACATAGGACCAGCACTTAGCTGGTCTGCACAGCCTGTTCTTACCTTGTTGAGGCTGAATCCAGGATTTCTGGACCAAATGAAGCAGGCATCTGGGGCATCACTCCATTCTAACCTCGCCCTGTGTCACCCACGGTTGTTGGAGAAACCAAGGGCTGGGTGGATGCTGTGGGGCTGCTGTGTTGGTGTGTGCACCCAGCACTTCCTGGGTGTCAGGGATGGGACAGGAGGGGATGCGATACTGGGGACACCCTTGGGGACACTGTGGGTGGAGAGATACAGTAAAGGTGCTGAAGAATGAAATTTGGTGTCTGTTGAGCCAGATGTAGCCCTGTGCATCCCACTGGCTTTGATGCATTGCACTGACCTCCAAAAGCCAGGAGCAGTCCGAAGGCCCTTCCTGAACCATTATGCCGCATGACAGTGCTGTCCCAACAAAGGGACTTGTCTACCTGGGCTTTGGGCATGAACCACCCCTGTGCCATGAGCTAGGCTGCTAATGGAGTCGCTGACACCTCCTCAATTACAGCAGTGCTGCCTGCCACTGAGTAATGAAGGAATTTTCCTCTTTTTGCTCCCTGAATACTAATTGACGTGGGCTCCGGCGCAACGCCAGCACAGGAGGATGGTGCCATCTAAAGGAGCTGAAAGCACAGAAGAGAAGCAGAAAAAAGGAGCATCTGGATTGTTTGGGCTGCTCCTTCACTGCCTTTTGGCTGCTTGCCCCATTTCCTTGTGTCATGGAGAAACATCAGTTTCTTCCTCTGTTTCCCCTACTTGCCACCCAGATGATGTGAGGCAGCCTGGGAGCAGCACCTCAGCTCAGCAGAGAAAGTTTCTGATGGGCTCTGGATATTTTTATGCCACATTAGAGATAATGGGGCTCCGACCTGGGCAGAATTTACCTTTTCCCTGTTAGCTGGTATTCAAGAGTGATTTCTCTTCTTGTTGCCATCCACTCTGCTTCATGCAGGTGGTTACCACCAAAGCCAAGGGCTTGCTGACACCTAGCCAGCAGTGGTGCCCTATTGGGGTGAAGCAGGCAATGCACCCCAAACCCTCATGGACCATCCCAAGGGCTCTGTGGGTCCAGGTTCCAGAACTGTCCCTGCTCATTGTGTGCTGCCTGGACACAAGCCAGGGCTGTGAACTCAGCTGAAAACCCTGCTGCTGTCTGGCACGGGTCAACCCATGGGCACATCTGCTGGCACCCTGACCCAGCTTCAACTCCCTCTGATGAATTCCCTTTGTTGAAAGGGCAACAGTCATCCAAAAAATTCTCTTGGCATAGGCAGCTAACAAGCCCAAACCAACCCCAGCATTCCTATTTTACCTTTTTTTGTCTTGCTGCACGCTATGAAAGGCACATCCATCTGTCATGATTTACGGAGTCACCACAAGAATCCGGTGAGATGGGGCTGCCGGCCCAATTCCAGGTATGTGAGGTGGGCTGTTGCTTTTGTTTGGGCAATTAATTAATTTTCACCGGGTGGCTTTCACTTCTACGGCCTCTTTTCCACTTCCCAGGTTGCTCAACTTCAAAATCAATACGACCACCCCTTAATAAAGACGTCATGCTGAATGTATATGTCATTAATCACTGAAGTTACCTTTCAACCCAGCGCGTTTCCTTTGTTGGAGTCTTCCCTTGCAGTACTGGAAAAACAAATAGACACATTTATAACAACCCCTTAGGGCTAAGTCAACAGTTGAATTCACCTCCTTAATCAACATCTTGGGCTTAACAGAGATCATCTCAAAAACTCCTCAAAGAGCAACAAAGCAGTAACTGTATTTTCCCAGTAGAGATAATTGGGATTTTACATGGCATGATGATAGACCTCATTGAAAAGTTTTCCTAGCATTACTGCTTGGTGAGGGGAGTCCTGAAGCAATGGCTCAAGCCAAAGGGAGAGCTTGGATACCTGGTGGCATCGCTAAGGCACGCCAGGGCATGTTTCAGAAGCCATTAATGTTTGGCTTTGGTGCAATGGAAGATGAAAAGCCTGGAGTCCCATGCTTTTAGCCAGCCAAACTCTGTAAAGCAACTTTGCCACGTCTCCATCCTATTGGGATGTGCAAAACCGCCTCCTGGAAAAGAGCAATACAGAGGTCACCAAGACAAGAGTTCTGCTGAAACACCAAGCTGTGCAGCATCCCTCTGTGCTGCCTTCCGCAAATCTGCCCTGCAGCCCCAGGATGAGCAGCCCAGTGCCCAAATATCCAAACATTTCTGAATGAAAGTGACAGGTTCAGATCCTCCGCATAAAACATACCTAGCAAAGTCTATTTGCAAAGTAAATTTACTCTGGATTTCCGATACCTTGGAAAGTTTTTTCTATTATATTTATTTAAAATTACAACAGTTTACATTAGAAACAAGCTCAAACAATTAAGGTAAAAGATAAATAACTGCATACAGTTTAATTTTACAAAATGCAAACACACATCTTTCATTGTTCCATTATCCTAGTATTAAGTGCAATATAATTGGCTGATGCATTTTCGCTGACTTAAATGCTCTGAAGTTAAACAGGCCTGACTTTTATGGAATCATCTCTATTTTCCTTCCCTGTGCTGGCAGCAGCAGAGGTGGCTCATAGTTTTGGGGGGCACTAACCAGCAAGATGTGCCCTCAATGCTCTGCAGTGTCTTTCCTGGGGTGAAGAACCTACGGGGATTGAGCTGAGAAGCAAAGAGCTCCTATGGATATCAGATGGCACCAAAGAGAGTGTTTGGCCCCAGGGAGTCCCAAAAAGTCCCCCAAACTGGGAGAGGTCCCTTGGGAAGGGTGAAGCTCCCAGCTCTGCCATCAGCTGTTGTGTAACACATGCCCTGTGTTGCTTGCTCCCCTGGGTGATGTTCAATTGTCGGGATTGGCTTTGAAATAATCCTTTTAGAAGGATGACAAAATGAACAGGAGGCTTACATGCTTATGGGGTAAGGCTGGTACCGTACGTATCACAGAAGCACATAGAGTGATGTTATATCAACAGCAGAGTACCCAAAGGTCTTGGAAACTGAGGCAAGAAATGAAAGAGGAGGGACAGGGCAAGGTGCCAGCCAACAGGCAGGTGGGGACATGGTGGGACAGCAAGCCTAGCTGTGTGGGACCTTCCCCATAATCTCATCCTCAGAGGGTTCCTGAGCTGCTCTGTGCCTCCTCCATCAGGCTGGGACAAAACCTTAATGGTGGCTTTGCTTTTTCTCCATCCTCCTAGCCCAAGAGACACAAGGTACAGGGATGCAGAGGGGAGTGGCACAAAATGACCATGGACACCTGGATTTGGGGTCAGCACTGGGTTCCTGCAGGCTAGCCTTAGGTTTCCCTCCTGCTCCCTCATGCTTGTGCAGCTCTGGTGCCAGTCTGGGGCAAGTGCGTGTGAGTGTGTGGATTTGAGAGGGGACTGAGATGGAGATGCACTTTGCCTTCATCCTTAGGCCTCCAAAATTCTGAAGCTGGCCAGAGGGCATGCAGGAGCTTGGATGAGCCAAATTTTACCCAGCATCCTTAATGCATGGAGTTAATCATAGAGTCATAGAATCATAGAATCATAGAATGGGTTAGGTTGGAAGGGACCTCAAGGATCATGAAGCTCCAAATCCCTTCCCGAAAGGCAGGGCCACCAACCTCCACATTTAATGCCAGACCAGGCTGCCCAGGGCCCCATCCAACCTGACCTTGAATACCTCCAGGGATCCTCCACAGCCTCTCTGGGCAGCTGTTCCAGCACCTCATCGCTCTCTTGGTAAAGAATTTCCCCTGATATTTAACCTAAATCTTCCCTCCCTCAATTTAAAACCATTTCCCCTTGTCTTGCCATTATCCACTCTTCATAAGGGTTCATAGGAATTCTGGTGTTTTCAAGCCAATGGAAAATGGGAAACAAATTGGGAACTGTCCCAGGGAATGATGTAGAAAGGAAAGAATAAGGAAAATGGGAAAGGCAACACTCAACTAGCAGGAGGAGGTTGAGGACAGGGGTGACCTGAGACACTCACCCAGAGCAGTGAAGCCTCAGGAATGTGCCCACCCCTTCTCACTTGGGCATCTCTGGGGAGCGGGCCGGGGTCTTTGCATCCCCTCTGCCTGTGGTTCCCTGGGACAAAACATGAATACCTCCCACCAAGTGCACTCAGCACATACGTGTTTGCCAAGCCATTATCTACTCCTGGGTTATGAGAAAGCATTTGTGTTTCAACGGGAATCCAATCAATAAATTCCACAGTCTTTCACCCTCTCTTCTCAGCAAACATATCCATCCAGCCCTTCTACAACCAGGTTTTCTCCCTTTGCTGGAGTTAAATATTTGTGGGGCCTCTTGTTAAAACATCAGGAGCAACAGGCTGTGAGGGAGGGCTCCCAGCAGTGCTGGATGGGGCTTTCACAGGGAAAGCCTCTCCTTCCCTGTTATTCTCATGCTGTTATTCCCAATCCAACCAGTGATTACGGCCACAAAAGAAGGCAAATCAAAGGGGAGAACCACGGCCATTCCTGCACCAGAATTGTACTGATGGGGAATTTTTCCAGGGAACTCATAATGACCATATTATATCAGTGTTGTACTTAATTGGGGCTATTAGAAGGATAGTCCTTCATTCACTGAAGCAAAAGGGAAACATCTTGAAGCCTTAACGTTTTTTTTGCATGACATGCTGGAGCTTGTGAATGGGAGTCTTTTGTTCCTCCAAAAAAGAATAATCCAGCAGACAATGGCATGTGAAAGCACCATCTATATTTCATAGATGACTTGTCAAGAGCCAGGCAGCCTGTTACCCTCCAACCACACGCTGAGATAAAGGAGATCGTGCAAGACCTGGGCTACAAAGGCCTCCAAAAACAAGGGTTTGGTGGCCATGATCCAGGTAGCACCAAAGGGCCCCATGGGTGCTGGATGCGGGAGCAGTGGGGCCAACAGAAATAAACAGCTCTCACACGTTCACACTCTTTAAACTATTTGGGCCTTCATGTGTATTCATGAGTCAGGCATCGGCGTGAATGCTAACAGGGAAACGATGATGGTAAACCACAAATCCTCTGAATCAATATTGTTCCATTTGCCATACTAATAACGGTGAGCGGTGCTGCACGCGGCGGTAGTGCGAGGCTGCTGGAGCAGGTTAGGCTTTTTGTGCACTTTGCAAGCACAAAAAGGGAATGTGGCATCCCGAGCTAACAGTGGTGAGATGCAACGTCTGGAGCACATCTGCAGGGACAGGCGTGGATCTTCTTCCCATGCAGCATTCCTCAGAGAGATCCTGTGATGAATCCCTTGCTGGCTCATTGACAGGTGAAGCTGCTTGCAAATCCCATGGAGTTCCTTCAGAAGGGCCTTGCAGGCTCTGCTTTAGCCCAGATCCAGTCTGAGGATGTGCAGAGGCACTGAAGGAAAAAGCAACGGGGAGATACAGATGCTCCGGGGACGGAATAGTTTGCTGGAACCTAGAAGAAGGCTTGCAGCCAGCAAACTATTTACATGTTCAAAGTGCATTTTGGGCAGAAAACAGCTAAGCAGCTAGAAGGCTGGTTGTGAAAGCCATTTAGGTACCTGGAGTGACCGGCAAATAGTGGGTGAGATTTGGACAATCAGTAGGCTTTGTAGGTCAAGTACCTTGCTAGCTCCTGGTGGGAGGCAGGGGGATGGAGAACTCCATGTAGTGCATACAGAGCCAGCCCCTCCACAGGGCAGGGGGTGTTAAAGTTCCCTTCCCTTCCCTCCTGTCCCTTCACTTCCTTCCCTTTCCCCCCCTTTCCCTTCCCTTCCCCTCTCTTTCTCTGTCCTTTCTATTTTGCTTTTCCCCTCCTTTCTCCTTTTTTCTTCTTTTTCCTTCCCCCCCCCTTCCCTTTTTCACCTCTTTCCTTCTTTCCTTTTTGTTTTCCTTCTTCCCCCCCCCCTCCCCTTTTCCTTTTTTTTTTTTCCCCCCTTCCCCTTTTTCCTTTCTTTTATTCCCCAACATTTTCAGTACCCCCAGGGAAATGACAGTAAGTCTGAAGACTCCCGCATATCTTTTCCTTACCTCTAGACAATGCACTGTGCTAATGTGCATCCCACCAGCAGTGTTTGCCAGGTGCTGCCATCACCCCGGTACCGCTGTGCAGGCCTTTCCCAGCTGTAGGATTCCAGGTGAAAACAGGCGATTCCGGATTCCAGCTCTCTCCCAGACCTCGCGCTCCCCCCAGCGGCTCCGATGCGTTCCGGCCCGCATCCCGGACCCGCTCACTACTCACATCCCTCTCTCTGCAAATCAGGGTCTCCTTGAGTCCTGAAGGAAGACTGTGTCCTTCCTGCTGGGGCTTGCTTTGCATTAGGGACCTTACCGTGACCCAACGCAGCCCCCCGCCCTTAGAAGACGACTCTGATGCGTGTCCAGTGGGGATGCTCCAGCTCTGCCCATCAGTTATGGGAGTGATTTGCTCTGTGAGATCATGTCTTGGAATCACACCACTCACATGCAGGCTTTTTCTGACCATCTGCTTCCTCTCTATTTTACCCAGCAGATTTTAGGGTGCCTTCAAGCTACCCACCTGCCCTCAGAATTGCCTTCAAAAGCTTTATCTAGGGCGTTCCCCATCTAAAAACACCAGTGCAAGCTGATTTCTCTCTGGAGAGCCAATATTCCATTAAAAACAAACAAACAAACAAAAAACCAAACCCAAGAACAGAACAAACCAAAACCCAGTAATCCTAGCATTCGACCTTCACACAGATACAAAATCACCTTAATGCCATGTTCCTTCTGACCGGGCCATAACTAACTTTTCAACACCCACAAAATTGAAGCCTTTGGTTAATGAACGGTGGAAAAAACATTGTTTGGCAGTTTTAGAGACTAGTCAGAAAGAATGCCTGCTGTCAACGTGTCTCTCAGCGTCGAGGGAACAAATTCAGAGCACAGTGACCCACGAGCTGCCATCCAAAGCCAGCTTTCCTATGAAAACAACACATGTGCTCCAAGAGCTGCAATGCTGGGCTGTCCAGGTTGGTCATTAACAGCATGCTCAGAGCTTGGAATTTGGCTGGCTGTGTGGTCATGGCATGGTCAGTACCTCCCTGACAATACCCTATTTCCTAATTTCAGCAGCTTTCCTGATTTCTCCTCAATATTGCAAGGGTATTTGCTGCCTCCCGCAAACTCAGTGCAGTGGAAAAAGGCTCTTTTCCCTGGGCTGTTCTTCCCACGTGGATGGATGTCAGCAGCATGAAGCTTTAATGGATGGATACAACCTGTGTCATTACACCTGGCACCTATTTGCAGGAACAATAGAGCTCCCTCTGCTAAAACAAGCACCTACAGCATTAGTCAAATCAAAGCCCTTTCAAACTGGCCAATTCCCTCTAAGAAAACGCAGTTTTCCTATTAAGCCTGAAAGCAATTATCTAGGATTAGCATCAGATCAAAAGGGATTACTTCCATTATTGTTTCCCAGCCCCTCGGGGCTGCCAGAATTATGATCTATATGGTGAGCAGAGTGGGGTTCCAGGGCTATGTGTACCCCATGCCTTTGGGTTCCCTGGCACAGCTCTAGGTTGTGTCTGATTCCAGGTGCTGGAGCATGAAGCCCTATGGGAAGGGTTTCTGTGCCTTTATTTTGGAGGTGTGTGATGGAGGGCGCAGGGGTTGCTCAGGTATTTGCTGGAAAGCTGAGTGTTTGAGCTGACCTGGAGAGAGAGCATCGTCCCTTCCTCAGTTTCCACCTTTTCTAAAGGCTTGGAGGTGGTTGCAAAACCTTCTGAAAAGCCCTTAAGAATCAGCAATGAGATATGCAGAGAGAAGCTGTGGGTTTTTACCTGCCATGCCACACGAGCCTGATTAAATTACTGATGTGCAAAGGAAGGCCACAGCACAGCGAGAACAGACTGCACAGCACATACATTTCTCCTTAATCCTACCTGCGACTCCTGCTGACTGCTTATGGTAAAATACCACAAAACACTGTGAGGATGTTAAAGTGGTGTGAATGAATTTCCATGGGGGGATTTTTTCTTCCTTCTCAGAACTGTTTTCTTATTACTTGGACAGTTTTATTTCTAGTATTTATCCCTGCTTCCCAATGTGAAGAAAGTCCCATCGACCACACAAACAAAGCATGCATAGTAGGAGTTGCTATGGTCTTTGTGGGTCCCTTCCAAGTCAAGATATTCTATGACTCCATGATTTTAAAGGCTTTGCTGATACCACATTTGAAAACAATTATTTTAGGATCCTTTTCTGAATGCTGCGCAATTAACCATCTTTGTGGAGATGTTCAGTTTTGTCTTTATCGATTTTCTGGAAGCCAGAAGAGTGTTATTAAAAGCAAAAAACAAAGCTCTCCCTGGAAGGGCGATCTCGAGGGATCACAGTAAGCAGAAAAATGGGCCAGTGATAAGGATGAGTGGGACAGAAGGATAGGAGCCACCTGCATCTCAGCTATCTGCCACGCAGTTAACTCTTCTGATGGGGTGATGGTTGGACTGGTTGGTTGGTAGCCGGACTGATGGGTTGATGACTGGACTAATGGGTTGGTGGTTAGGCTCACGGGTTGATGGTTGGACTTGTGGGTAGATGGTTGGACTGATAGTTGGATGGTTGGACTGATGAGTTGGTGGCTGGACTGATGGATTGATGATTGGATTAATGGGTTGGTCGCTAGGCTCATGGGTTTGATGATAGTTGGACTGATAGTTGGGTGGTTGGACTGATGAGTTGGTGGCTGGACTGATGGATTGATGATTAGACTAATGGGTTGGTCGCTAGGCTCACGGGTTGATGGTTGGACTGATGGGTCACAGAATCACAGAATCGTAGGGGTTGGAAGGGACCTCTAGAGATCATCGAGTCCAACCCCCCTGCCAAAGCAGGCTCCCTACACCACATTGCACAGGTAGGCGTCCAGGCGGGTCTTGAATGTCTCCAGAGAAGGAGACTCCACCACCTCCCTGGGCAGCCTGTTCCAGTGCTCTGTCACCCTCACTGTAAAGAAGTTCTTGTGCACATTCGTGCGGAACTTCCTATGCTGGAGTTTCAGCCCATTACCCCATTACCCCCTGGGTCGGTGGTTGCATTGATGGGTTTGTGGTTGTTCTGTTGGGTTGGTGTTTGGACTGATGGATGGTGGCTGGACCCTTCAGCTGCTGTTTGGACCTATGGGTTGATGGTTGGACTGATGGGTTGGTGGTTGCATTGATGGGTTTGTGGTTGGTCTATTGGGTTGGTGCTTGGACTGATGGGATGGTGGTTGGACCAATAGGCTGATGGTTGGATGAGATGATCTGAGCGGTCTTTTCTTAATGATTCTATGATTCTATGACCCAGTGAACCTTTCTGACAGGCCAACAGAAGGGATACTGCATTGAGCATTCCCTAGCTAACAGTCCTGCAGAAGCACACATGGTGCAGTGAGTGAGATCTGATTCTTCTCTCCCAAGGAAGGAAGAATTCTTCATCGAAGTAATGAAAGTCAGTCTAATTTTTATTTTAGAAAAACCAATTTTCATAAATGGTGTTCCACTAATGGCTCATGATCACATATAAGCCCCACAGCAAATTACTCTTAATCCAGTTTGTCTGTGTTATGTTACCTGAGGGAAATAATATCAATCCTTTCTCTTTGCTAGCAAACTGTTCGCCGGGACTTCTCCAATATATATTAATCCCATCATTTATCTTTGTCAACTGAGAACAAAAATAATTTGTGGGAGAGTAAACAGAGGGAGCACACAAGACAGGAGCTCAGCATTATTAAACAGAAGAAAGCAGGTGTTCACAAAACCGAGCTGATTTTTATTGCAAAAAACTTAAGTAATTCTCCTCCTGCATCTGTGCATAGTAAACAAGAGATTCTGATATTTTAGGGGAAATTGAGACCCATCCAGGCCTTCCCCATGTGCCCAACGCTCCTCTGGAACCTATTTTGGGGAGAACCAGGTTTGTCTCTGGGCTGGAGGCAGCCAGTGGGAGCTTTGCCTTCTTTTCTTCTAACCATGTTTTCTCCTTTTTGTCAGTACAGCATCTCTAGGTGGTTGGCTTTGGGGATGGCTCACCTGGCCTTGGGGTTTGGGGATTCTTTTTTGGCTGAGGCACTCCTGCTGTCAGCAGCACGCACCTAATTGGGGCTGCTGACCTGCACCGCACCGCCCACTGCAGAAAGAGCTATTTTTCCTCTGGCTTCAATGGAGCTTTAAATCGAGCTTCATAATGAGCCTCATTACAGCAGGTACTCCAACGGGGGGAGCGGTGATTCAATTACCCGTGGCTGCTGCTGACCCACAGGTCGGCTCTTCCTTAACCAGTGGGCAACAGAGCGGGACCAGGAATGTCACCGGTGTGGGAGTTATGGGGTGCCAACTCACGTGCCCCTCATTCACAACCGGGGGGAGCCCACCCCAAATAAATAAATTAAAAGAATTCTCCACCGGCAGCCCTCCTGGGAGCTTCGAGGTAAGCAAATGAGCAATGGGAGCAGTGGGAAAGGAGGACCTCTTTTTTTTTTCCTGGGGCATAAAGACGGCTTTATGAAACGGTGAAGACTGTGATTGGCTGAGCTGGAGAGGGGATGGAGCCTGTGCATTGGGTATGTCATTGCTGCACTGCTGGCTTGGGCCACTGTGGGCACCTTGTGCAGTGGGAAATGATGGGAAAATCATAGAATTGTTTGAGTTGGATGAGACCCTTAAAGGCCATCCAGTCCAACTCCCTGCAGTGCACAGCTCCATCAGCGCTCAAAGCACCATCCAACTTGACCTTGGCTGTATGCAGGGATGGGACCACCACCACCTCTCTGTGCAACCTGTGCCGCTGCCTCATCACCCTCATGGTAAAAACTTCTACCCTATATCTAGTCTAAATCACCCCTCTTATAGTTTGAAACCATTTCCCTTTGTCCTATCACAACAAACCCTGCTAAAATGACATGATGTGGGGGTGCTGCACTGCTCTCTCTTCTCACCCTTCTTTTCCAGTTATTTTTTATAAATGATGTAACTCTGAGAAACTACAGGGACAGAAAACCCTGCCACCCTTGAACTGTATGAATAGCTGGCTCTAAAGCTTCGGGAGCTCCCACCTCAGATGCTTGTTAATTTTTTGTTTTATCTTTCCTCCATTAAGTTCACCCAAAACCTCATAAAAGAAGTTGCTCTGCAGAACTGAAGCCTTCACTTTCATACCTAGCAAGCCATTCAGTGCACCTAGAGGTGAGCATGTGAGCTTGACACTGGATATTTCCAGCCTCTTAAAAAGCCAAGTAAAGAGAGGTGAAATGAAAACACTTTGCCAGAACTTTACCATCATTTTATTTTTGCCAAGAGATGCTCTCTCCAGCTGTCCATTCCCACACCTTGTGATCCCGGCTGTTCACAACAGTGCAATAGGTGGGAGTGAGGCACTGAGGCTGGGGCTGCCTTGGGTGCCCTTTCAAGTTGTGAGGAGCCCTTGGGAGCCCCCCACCAAGGGGTTCACCCAGGGCCATGCCATTCAAACCAAGCATTACTGCTGGGAACTATTTTGCCAGCTGAGTAAATTTGCACTCTCATTAGGATGACACATTATTGATGTTCTGGAGGGTTTTCCATCGACCCCGTGAGTTTTATGCTGCGCCACCACGTATTTAGGGGTAGCTTCAGTAATGGCAACACGCAGAGCCTCGCTCCGTCCTCGCCGGTGTCCTTCGTCTTCGGAGTCACTAGGTGGCAACCTAAGGCATCCTTTGTATTTGGAGAGGTTTTGCTGGAGGTGGAAACGCGTCTCCTGCCTCACATTTCTCCCCCTTTTTTTCTTTCTTTTTACCCTGAATTACTGACGGGCACTCAAAGCATCGCCTTCCCCATGCTCTTCAGCCTCTGAGGGCGGAGTGTGCTTCTGGTTCTGCTTTGTCCCAAACAAAAAGACACATGTGAGCAGGTGACTACATGATGTGCAAAGAAATAGGATGAAGTTTCCAAGCAGAAAAAGTGGTTGAGGGGGCGAAGAGTCCCCATAGCTGGCTAATGGGCTGTTAAGATATCACACTATGGAAATCCCAAATATGGGTCTTGTTGGGGATGTCTGTATCTAGGTTAATAGGAATTCTTTGTTGAGTGTATGATCTGAGTGTGGTTTTGCTTACATTCCCTAGCCACACTGTGAGAGTTCTTTTCCTGGACCTCGTAACAGAAAAGTCTAACTTTTTTATTTAACTTCTTCATTTTTATTTTTTTTTTTTTCAAAGGAGGATGCATATGTTCTGCCTAGGAATGCAAAAACCATCACACAGCTGCAGCCTGTAGAACCATGCCAGTGTTAGAAGGAGGAATGTATTTTCCCCAAGGTTTCCCGTGAGCATTGTCATGATCAGTGCCTGATCATCCTGATCCCCCCAAGGTGACACCTTTCAGCTGAACGTGGCTGTGGACACAGCCAGATGAGTCCCTTCCACCTCACATAGACACTGGCTCTCTCCATTCACCCTCGCCACCAACAGTGTTCTCAGAAGGGGATGCTTGCAGCTCCAATGCTCAATAGCCCTTTGTTCATCTCACAACCTGTAACTTTGTAATCCAACTACTCTGGGCTGTGCATCCTCCTTGGGCATGCTATAGGAGCTGAGCTGTTCCTTCCTTGGGAGCCAGGTTGGAAAAATGTCCCCTGGCTCCACCACTTTTTCACGCAGAGAAAGGAATCCATTTACACCTTCTTCCTATTTAATTTGGCTCCCAACAGATCTGTTTTATAGGGCTGTCTGCTCTGGGAACAGGGATTTTTGGAGTTTTTATTCCCTCCAGATGTTCCGACTGTCTTTGGTAATCCCTTTGGTGCAAGCATTAGGCAGCGTCTTCTGCCTTTGCAGGCTATGATTAGGTAGGATGGTTTGCTCCTGGGTACAAACACTAATTGCAAATGAAATGGAGATGTAATTCAGAGCAAAAGCTGGGCACAAAGTTTTATGAGACCTCAAACATTTCCTCTGTCCTCTGAACTGGGCTAAAAAAATCAAAAACAAAAAGGAAAAGAATTGGAGGGCACCACGTTCTCTCACCAGTAGCTGCTTAATGTTGCTCAATCCTTTCCTGCAGGGAAATAAAAAACTAGGAAAGTCACTCTCTTTGCTCACTGCAACGACCTGAAAGGAGGCTGTGTGAGGTGGGGTCAGCCTCTGCTCCCAGGGAACAGCCATGGGACGAGAGGGGATGGCCTCAGGTTGTGCCAGGTGAGGTTCAGTTTGGCTGTTAGGAGCAATTCCTTCTCCCAAAGAGCGGTGAGGCAGTGGCACAGCTGCACAGGAGTGGTGGGGTCACCGTCCGTGGAGGTGTCCCAGAGCCGTGGGGATGTGGCACTGAGGGATGTGGGCACGGTGGGGTGGGCTGGGGTTGGACGTGATGGTCTTTTCCAACCTTTATGAGCCTATGATTCTATGGTTCTACAATTCTGTGATTCTGTATGATCAGTGATTTTTGAGTATTCCACAACAAGTAGAGTTAAGCTAGAGCACGAAGGAAGAATGATCATTTATGGTTCTTTTGATGGGTTTGCAATGCAGAAATAGCCCAAGAAGTCTGTATCTCTCAGCCTCAGAAAACAGATTGGGCATTGGTTTCCTCAGCCCCCACCTTTCCCAGTTCTCAGATAACTACAGGTGTTGAGAAGCTTTGCTCCTTCCCTGGCCTTCTCTGGCAGCTTTGGGTTGTGAGTGGATGATGGACTCCATCCTTCCATCCTGCTTGGACAGTGCACAGGAGGACTGTTGGTTCTGCGGGACGAAAGCTGGCAGAAAACAGGATCCCTTTGTGGAAAGCAAGTTGAATTTGACTGGTTTGGGATCAGTTTGCTCATTAAAAAGTCAGAGCTTGTTTCTGGTGATACCATACGCTCGCTCGTTCTGTGTCACCCAATCTTTCTCCCGTTGCTACGGCATGACCATTTTTTGTTTGCTTTTCCCTGTGCAGAGCTGGCTCCATCCCTCAAAGAACCATTTATTTCATAGGGCTTTTTTTTTTTCCAGACAGATCACTGAGAAATATTGCACAGCACTTGTGTCAGCTTGGGTTCACCAGCCCCAGGCAGGGCCTTTGACTGTCAGAATGCAAATAGAAAGATGTGCCGTGTTCTAGAGGCACTGTTTGCCGTTAGAAGCACACCACAGGGCAGGCAGCCCGAGCAAAGACTTCTCCACATCATCTTTCACTTTGGAAAGAGGTTAACAAGAAATAAAGCAATTTGTTGCTTTGTTAATAAAGAACTGGCCAGGATAAAAAAAAATGATTCAGTTTTGCTTTACGTATTTGTGTTCATCTGACCTCAAAATGCTGGCGTGGATACATATTGCATTGCTAATTGTCAGATGGATGTTTATGGAACTGCTTAATCCTGGGCCTCTTTGCCTTCCTCAGTACATACATGACCAGGTCTGCAGCACAAAGCACTGAGTGCTGAGAACCTCAAGCTCAGGGTTGGGGTTTTTTTGTCTGTTTGTTTGTTTTTTTCCTTTATTTTTTGACCTTTTTAACCAGAATAAGGACTCAGTGGGAAACCAGAATGCACCTCAATGCTCAGCTCCTCGTCTGAGTTTTATGATCTTCACCCTACTTTTATTTCCTTTCGAGTTTAGCAGATGAAATAAAACATGATAAGCAGAACACAGGAAACCCTTGCAGAGGGAGGAAAAATTGCTGGGAAACAGTTGACTTCAGGGTAATGAAACAGCTAGAGGGTGTTAGCACCATCCCAAAACAAAAGCAGCCCCTCCTGTGGGCTCCATGTGGCTGCTCTCCAGCTCATCCCACCTGCAGGAGGGTTCCCCGTGTTTTTCCAGTCTCTGTCTTTCCCACTCATTTCCCATCCTCTCCTTGAGTCTGTGACCATGGCTTTGTGGGGAGAGCCTGTTCATCTGGGTTGGGGGTTCAGCACTCATTTGGGGCAGGGAGACTGGGACAGGCACAGTTGTATGAGCCCTGTTTCCTTGACAGCCCCAGCCAGCAAACGATGGGGTGATGAACTCAGGCTTTCTCCATACATCCAAGCATGTAGATACGTGCGCTCTGAGCTGGAATCATATTCCTGAATGCAAAATCAAAAAAGATGTGTCCTATCTTTGGCCAAAGAGAGAATGAAAATGAAAAAAAAAAAAAAAAAAAAAAAAAAAAGAGAGAGAAATAGTGGGTGATGTGCCAGAACTTTTACTTTTTATTAAAAACTTAAGTGCGGATGACGAGAGAGCCACCTGTTTTTGATTGTTTTTAATAAAAAGTCAAATAATCCCCACAAACAATTCCTTTGCCATGGTTTCAATATCGGAACTGTAAAGATGAACTTTAAAGGTGCTTGTAAAATAAAGAATATTACAATAATTTTAGTGCAAAACTCCAATATCATATTTTCTTTTATTTGAAAGAAAAAGAGAACACTGAGGGGATTTTTCCCCCCCCTCCTTCCTCAGGATGCAGCAGTTTCAGATAATCCCCTCCAAGCGAACCCAAAGCGCAACACAGCTCCTGATAAAGCACAGCACTATTGGTTGTGAATAAGTCAGCAGTGAGCAGAAGGGTCATTCTCTCTTTTCCCCAGCAGTGGGAACAGTGAGGACGAGGAAGCTTGCACCTATTTCCTTTTTCAGTATCATCTGCCATTTGTATGGCAGACACGTGCTTGCAGGGGACAGGTAGCACATCCTCTGCTCCCCATCATCCCTATGTGCAGCTCCATTTGCTACATAGGATTCTTAAGGTTGAAAATGCTCCTCTCGGGCTCCTTTATTCTCTATCATCAGAATTTTAAAACATGAGAAGCGATAAGGGAAACTTTAATCTCCTTTAGAATCTCCTTCAGAATCTCCTTTAAACTGGGGAATTAAAGCTGGTGAGGATTAGGGACCCACTGGAAATCCACGGCTTTACCAGGTATTAGCACACAGCAGCAAAGCTCCACAAAGCCCAGTGACTGCAAAGCCGTGGGTGCCACCTCCCTGCTCCATCCCCACATCCCAAATGGGACCAGTAGCCCCATGGGTAGAATTTGGGAGCTGAGCTGGCAGCCTCACATGAACAGCTTTCTCCATCCTGCTTGGAGCTTTCAAAGCCAAATAATGATGGTTTAGACACAACCAGTCAGTGCAAAGTGTTGCAGAGGCTCGAGCCACGTGTGTAGTTTCTCTGTTACTTGTATCTTTACCAAATGTCAGAGCTTGCCCCCTTGCAGGTAGCACAGTGTGGTTTCGTATTTTTGCTTCCTGCTGTTAAGAGGCTTTTGAAAAGGTCTTACCAGGTATTAGAAGGGGAGGGAAAAAGAAAATACATAAAGGGCACCGGTGATGTTGCGAGCCGATTGCCTGGAGCTCAAAGCAGCCCCTGCTCCACACACCCAATAACTCACACAATATGGCAAAGCAGGACTGATGAAAATAAGTCTCAGTGGGAAGGCTCTGGCCCAGGAAGAAAAAAATCATTGTGTTTATTGATGTATCTGTGTTTGTTTTATCCAGTGAAGTGGAGAACTGCTCAGTGGCACCAAGATGCTGTTTATTGCATTTTCACACTTGGGTTTCTTCTCTCCCCTTCCCCTCCCCCTCTCCTCCCTTCCCCTCCTCCTCTCCTCCCTTTCCCTTTCCCTTTCCCTTTCCCTTTCCCTTTCCCTTTCCCTTTCCCTTTCCCTTTCCCTTTCCCTTTCCCTTTCCCTTTCACTTTCCCTTTACCTTTCCCTTTACCTTTCCCTTTTCCTTTCCTTTTCCCTTTCCCTTTTTTCTCTTTCCCTTTCCCTTTCCCTTTCTTCTCTTTCCTTTTCCCTTTCTTCTCTTTCCCTTTCCCTTTATTCTCTTTCCCTTTCCCTTTATTCTCTTTCCCTTTCCCTTTATTCTCTTTCTCTTTCCCTTTATTCTCTTTCCCTTTATTCTCTTTCTCTTTCTCTTTCTCTTTCTCTTTCTCTTTCTCTTTCTCTTTCTCTTTCTCTTTCTCTTTCTCTTTCTCTTTCTCTTTCTCTTTCTCTTTCTCTTTCTCTTTCTCTTTCTCTTTCTCTTTCTCTTTCTCTTTCTCTTTCTCTTTCTCTTTCTCTTTCTCTTTCTCTTTCTCTTTCTCCTTCTCCTTCTCCTTCTCCTTCTCATTCTTAATGTGATGCTTTTTATCACTGCAAAACATGCACAGGAGTTTTAGACACCAGCAGCTATGTAGTGTCATCAGCTGGGATTGTCATTTCCTTCAAGTGTGACCCCAGCATCAGATGTTTGGCTTCCCAGGAACCAAGGTGAAAAAGAACAAACAGACTTGCAGAGCAGGGCAGTGCTAAAAGGCAGGAGCTGAGCTGGGTGCAGCTCCCTCTGTCTGCCGGCGAGCTGATAGGGTGTGGAAAACTCATCAGTGGGCAGCCCGCCAGAGCTGAGCCGTGCTATGGGTGGTCACCAACAAAAAACAGAAAAAGAGCAAGAAGCAATGGCTGGGGTTGCTTGAGAGATGTCCTTTCCCTCAGAGCAGAAATGCTAATATAGTCTCTTTACTCCGGGTAATTGCTGGGTTTTGCTTTATTCCCCCCTAATTTGTTGAGCTCTAACTTTCTTGGCTTGGCTCGCAGACTGGGAAGCTATGGGAAGAGGCTTTGGCTTTGGTGGAGAGATTTGCACTTGAGAGATTACACCAACCCCACCTCTTTGGGAAGCCAGGCTGAAAACCCACAATGCTTATTTTCTAAGAAAATAATCCACTCCAATACATCAACTGTCTGTGCATGGGTGGGACAATCACCACTTAGCAAAATGACTCTAATTTTCCCCTTTTCTGTCCTTCCAAAATGATTCCTTTAGTCTTGGACCTCAAGCAGTCTGCAAAGTGCGGCAATCAAAAACAAGTTCAGCATGAGGATGCTGAGTACATTACTGATGAGTGCTGCTCTGTTTGAGCTGGAGGGAATGGGGCAGTTGGGATTTCTATTCCAGATGTGCTTTGTGCTCGCTCTGCAAGTCATGAGAGGTGCACGGGGGGGTCAGCAGGGTGCACTATAGTATGGTTCAGGTGTGGATAGGGTGCATCTCTGCAGGGCTGGGATGGAAGAACTGCTGGTGGTGGGTTGATAGTTGAATGCTCTTAGTGGTCTTTTCCAACCTCAGTGATTCTATGATTCTATGATTCAATGAAATGGATGCTTGGGACCTGACTGAGCCCAGGGCTCCCTGTACTCCAGGGTTTCTTTCTGTTAAGTGTTGTTTCTCCCTCTCACACCATCCTGCATGTCTATGGCCAGTGCAGGGTAGAGTTTGCTGCACTGATAACTTGCTCTGACAATTAAAATAATATTTCTAGCCTCACTTTAGGAACCATTAGCTAGAAAATCTCCTGTTGTTCTTTGTAAGAACTAACTTAATAATAAGCATGGCCATACCTGCACCGGCTTCAGTTTTCCCATGATGAGCTTGTTGGGATAAACACGGAGAAGATCACACAAGTCTTGTTGTGCAGAGTTTGTTTTTGGTTTGAATGCAACTTCATTTGGGGCTTGTCTTCCTGATTGCTCTCTAGAAAAAGGTGAGTTTGGTTGCTTCTTTCCAGTTCTGCTTAGTAAGGTTCATTGCCACAGCAGAACAATGATGTGGCACCTTGAGGCTGTTGCTGCTGCTGGTGACTTGCTGATGACCCAATGGTGACATTTCTCACCTTGGGGCACAGCGAGAACAGAGTTGATCTCATTTCTAAGAGATTCCAATGGGAGCAAGAAATATGGAAAGTGTCCTGTTCATCATTCATCATTGGCACAGCTGCCCAGGGAATGCTGGGGTCACGGTCCATGGAGGTGTCCCAGAGCCGTGGGGATGTGGCACTGAGGGATGTGGGCAGTGGGCACGGTGGGGGCAGGTTGATGGTTGGACTGGATGATCTTAGAGATCTTTTCCAGTATTCACGATTCTAGGATTCTATGTGGAACTCCCAAAATACCAGGAAAACTGACCTTGGGGATTATCCTATTCTAGACATTAAGCCTCTAGAATTTAGGTGCATGAACTCCTGTATGCCCAAGAAAATCCTTGTCTCTAGTCCCAGATCAATAAAGTGAAATGGGCTCCCACACACAAGTTCCTCTGGCTTTATGTACTTGTAATATTCTAGGCTGTTTTCTGGTCCCTGATGACTTAATTCATTGTATTTTGTATTTGTTTTATAACTGGCTGGCAGTTAACGTTATTGGAAAAAGGGTAAATAAAAGATGCTCTAAAAGTTCTAAAAATTTTCTAAAAAAATAAAAGTCTTGATGTTCAAAAACATATAAGCACCCGAGATCCTCAGTTCCCTGAATCTATCTGGAAGCTGAAGCTCTGTTTCTGAGATGCACTTTGTGTGTATTCTGGTCTGTCTAGTTGATGGACAGATGATTGCTGGTAGGTGAAATGGCACTTTCCTTCTGGGGTTGGGGGGGAAGAACACAGGGAGGGCATGCTGTTGGTTTGGGGTACGATAAAATTTCACCCAGGACAAGATCTTATGTTCTTTGATGGAATGGAATGGAATGTAATCAGGATGGAATGGGATGGGGTGGGATAGAATGGGATGAGATGGGATAGAATGGGATGAGATGGGAGAAGATAGGATGGAGTGGGATTGGTATTGGAGAGTATGGCATGGTATGTGGTGGGATGAATGGAGTGGGGCGTTAGGGGATGAGATTGGGATTAGGATGAGATGGGATTGGATTTGGATAAAATGGGATGGGATTGGGAGGGGATGAAGTAGGACGGGATTGGGTTAGGATGAGATGGATTGGATTGGGATGGGATGGCACTGACATGGGGTGAGGTGGGATGGCATGACATTGTGTAGGCTGATGAGATGGGATGAAAGGCGGTGAACATGCTGTTCTGAAGTAATGAGAACCAAGATGTAGAGCTCTGGGTTAGGATAGCTTGAGTGCTGTGAAGATGTTTGCTCAGTGCTGAATGTCTGTGTTCTGCCTGGTGGAAGAGACTGCTGTAATTGCCTAGCATTAGAAAAAAATTAGAAAAAAAAAAAAAAAAAAAAAAGAAAAAAAAGAAAAAAAAGAAAAAAAAAGGAAAAAAAAGATGAACTGATCTGGATTCTGCTCTATCATCAAGACTGCTCAACAGATCGGGTGTTATTTGTATCTATCTTTAGAAATTCACGCAGCTGAGTGGGAAAGACTATGTTTTTTCATCGTTTGAGACTGGAGAGGGGCTGTGATCTAAAGGGAGAGCTGGAGAGATTCAAAAACCCTGTGGGGAAGTCAGAGCAGGAAGATCAATTCACTGCATGGTTGGCTTGGATCACAGTTTTCACAGGAGATGCTTGCCACACATGCATGTTAACATTGGGTTTGTGACCTTGGAGCCCTGATGCTCCTCCTTGCAGATGAGAACCCTTTTGGTCACTGTGTGTACAACAGCAATGTGTTTAAGGGAACAATGCCAGGCTGTGCTTGGCACTCAGGTTGTGCCCTGGTGCTCAAGGCAGACCCAGTCTTTGGGAGGGTTTCGCTTGGGGAGCATGGTGAGTAGGTTGGAGGTGAAGCGTGGCTGCAGGAAGTCTGTGTCAGAGCTGGGTTATGAAACTGGAGCTGCATCCCAGCTTAATGCTTTAACCACAAACCCTCCCTCTAATACACATTTTTTTTTCCCCTCATGTCCAAAACCTATTCAAGTGTCTGGAGCAGCTAAACGTCTGGTATTAACTGCTCATCCCAGTGCTGGGTTTTGGAAAATGAGTCTAAACCACTAGAACAGTCACATCCCAAATGGATGAATTTATCCCTGTAATTGACCATTGCATTCCAGTCTCTCCTGGTTTTCTGACTCCCTTCCTATCTATTCCTGTCCAGGACTAGCCAAGCAACATCCCAGTGAAGCACTGAGGCTCTCCATGCTGGATGAGAGGTGCGAGAGGATCCCTGCTGTCTGCTGGAGGAGTGGCCATCACAGAGGAAAGGTAAGGAGCTTTTATCAATCTTGGCTGTGCTGCTGTTGCCTCAGTGCATAGCAAACAGCTCTGGGTCAGAGTTAACAACGGCTTTAGCCCAGGATCCTGCTCAGGGGGATACCTCCGGACCTGTTGGGATGTGAGCAGCAATACTCTCCTTGGGATTCATTCGATCCTGGAGGAAACTTACTGAGTGAGAACTGTTAAGAGCTGTATGCATGGCAGAAAAAGGGCAGCCTTCACCACTTCTGTGTTTATGATGGGCTGTGAGCAGCTCTGATGCTATTAAGAGATGCTTCTGTCCTTCCCTATGAACACACAAGTATATAGATGGACAGCCTCCTGCAGGGAGCTTCAGTTTTCTGTGGGTGGGTTTCTGGAAGGGAGCAGCACTGTAAAGTGTATCAGAACAGCAAGGAGATGTGCTGCTGTCTGAGCTAGGGGTGTTCTGGTTGGGAAAAAGCAGCAAAAAGCCAAGCAGGTGTGACCAACACCAAGGGCTCATCAAGAGGTACAACAACTGGAATAATGGAAAAGCTGTGACTTTACACACCCAGCAGAGCAATTTCCCTCCAGTGGAAAAATTTGGTGCTTTTTTGGTGGAGTCAGAAGTTCAGGATTATGTATGTTACAGGAAAGTCACTCTGTTTTCTAAATGAAATGCTTCGTAGTTCTCATGTCTGAAACATTTGGACTCCAGTGGTGTTTCTAAAAGAAATGTTTCATTTTGAAACAGCTTCCCTTCAAACAAACATTGTGGAAGTAAGGTTTTTCCCAAAGAGATGTTGACTCTGATGGAACTACCTATCCTGATGAGAAAGCTCTTTGGCACAAAACAATCTAGACAGCTGTTAGGAAGCACTGTTCTGCACTTGTGCAGTCACCTTCTGCTTCGGGCTCAAATTGTACTATGACCTGTATTCAATTGGTTATGCTGGCAACACCAAGTACACATGATGGTGATGAGCTGGAAGGGCGCACTGCATGGAACTATGTCTTAATGAGGTATTTCAGGGCTGGAGCTGTGACTGACGTCACCATGTCCATGTGGCAGCTAGTGTTGGAGGGATGTACAGGGGTGGCAAGGACACCCTAGAGTGCTAGTATAAATGCTGGGAGGGAAGGTGTGAGGCTAACTCGTTGTTTAGATGGATATGAACAGTGTAGATCTGGGCAGAGATTGTGGCTTAGAGAGGGAAGAATGATTTGCGAGGCAAGATTCACCAGTGCCTCTCCTGGAAAATAGCTTTTATTTAACTTGAAAAACATGCCAATAACAGAAAGCATAACTCATTTCATGAAAGTTATGGTTGGCTGTAAAATAGAATACAGAAAATTTTCCTACTCAAGCTGAAATGTTTTTCTTTTAATTCTTCGGTATTCTCTCTGCAGCATTATAAACTCTAATTCATGCCTTGGCCTGGGCTCTGAGATCTAGCTGTGCTCAGCCGAATGAGGTCCACTTTCAAAACTTCAGAGATCCTGTCACACACCTTCCATAGCATTAAAAAATACCACATGCCAGTTGGTTTTTCGCATTTATGAGACCTATGGCTTTAGGGGAAAGGCAGAGAGGAGGACTGGAAGGTAAATAGCAAACTAAATGGGTTTTAACTGCTGCATGTTGTTTTAAATATCCTTTTAAAAACTAATATTGTAAACTGAGATGGGCTCCAAGTTCAGGGGATTGCATATGCCATTTATTTTCTTTTCAGGTAGTTCTCTTAGACCATATAGTTCCGGCTGTGATTTAACGTCGAGAGGTTAAATGGAACCGTATGTAATTAGACATCGGGCAACATAACGACAGAGATTTCAAAACCATCTCCCATTTTTTGCTGGGAAATGGCTTTGTGTGAACGTCCCTTACATTTTTTTGAACTGCAGAAACTTCCCCAAACCAATTTCCCCATGGACTCCCATGCTATGAAGGATGTATTGCTGGGGATGAGCAGGGTGCTGGGGCAGGTTGGGTCCCACCCAAGCCTGATATGTGCACAGAGCCCCACTCTTGCTTCCAAGTATGCTTCCCAAGCTGAGAGATATAGAGAAGAAACAAGGAAAGTGTTGTTTTGTGAGATCTGAACAGCGCTGGGGCTTTTGACTTTGGACATGTCATGATCTCAGATTTTGTTTTCATTCTGAAACAGCATAAAACAAATGCTTTGAAAATTTCCAAGGAGCAAAATTAGAATAAACGCCAGTTATGTTTTCTTTTTGGTGTCCTGAAACCCATAACAATGTTTTCTTAGACTTCAGCTTTACTCCAACTATTGTGTCTCAAACTATTGCTCCCACCAGAGCATCTGCTCCTTTCCACACGACACTTTAACTCCATGAGAGTTGTCATTTACCCTGCAGACAGGCTCTTACCCATGCTTTGTGGTGTCTCTGTGGCTTTTGGTGTATGACACCAGTTTAAAGCACTCAGCAGTATTTTGGAGATCGTGTACCCTTTTAAATCACAATCATAGAATCACCAATGTTGGAAGAGACATTCATTCCAGTCATCAACCCACCCCCACCGTGCCCACTGCCCATGTCCCTCAGTGCCACATCCCCACAGCTCTGGGACACCTCCATGGACGGTGACCTCACCACTCCCTGGACAGCTGTGCCACTGCCTCACCGCTCTTTGGGAGAAGAAGACTTTCCTAATATCCAACATGACTCATAAAACCATAGGATCAGTAAGGTCAGAAAAAACACACTAAGATCTAGTCCAAACATCAACCCATCACCATCATGCCCATGAAATGCCAGAATGAAGGGGAATTTTCTTAAGTGAATTGTTAGCACTGAATATCTACTACTGGATACTAAATATGTATCCAGGAGCTACTGGGATCTTTTGGGAGATGGGCTGTGCACTCAGACATTCCCATGGGTTCACTGTTTCCCTGTTGTGGGATGACAGCACTGTTTCTCCAGCAGCAGCTAATAGTTAATAATAATGAAACGAGTGCCACAAAGAACTCTCCTATGAGAAAAAAGAAACGGCGTAGGCAAGTGCTGGGAAAACTAGACAGCTATTCGTCTGATGTCCATAACTCACAAAATATAGGCCGTTTGCTAAGTAAATGATTTATCATAGAAAAATAAAGCATGGTTTCCTATAGGCTCCTTGCTAGAAACCTTGCATTTATTTACCTTCCCAGCATGGCTGTTTGGAGAAGGTATTTCTCATGAAATATTAAACCTGCTTTTTATTTGGGGTGAATTGTCAATGTTTTGGGAAAATAGAACTAAAGCTAACTCAAAACCTGCAAACCAGCAAAGGAGAAGAAAAGCGTGGGTTTGCTCTGTCTTTTAGAGGGGGCAAATACAGTGAGTGTAGGTAAAACATTGTTGGTTTTTGCAGCAGTGCTCCCTGACCAGCCACAATTTAAAAGATCGAAATGTGTTTGTGCAAGACGGCTTCCTCCAGGCCTAATATTAGTACCTTATGGTGGAATAATATAGCAACAAATTCAGTGTTTTTCTCCTGATCCGGACAGTGGGTCCACAGGGCAGGGAGGAATGTGCCACGGGAGGATTTATGGCATGTGCTGTCTGCCAGCATTCAGCTGAGAGCAGCTCTTATTTTAAATGATAGCTGGATATATTTTATACAAAGTATTGCAATAATAAAAGTACGGTGGCGCACACGGTGTTTTTCATTTCACAATGGCACAAATTGTGAATCTTGGAAAAATAAGTTTTGTTTTGGAGAGTTAGGCACTTGTTTCCAGCCAAACAAAACGCTGTTTTGCAATGGATTTTCAGCCAAAATGTAGGTGATGGAGTCGCTCTCCCTGGAGGGGCTGTAGACAAATTGGTGGTTGAACTGGATGATCTCAGTGGTCCTTTCTAACCTTAATGATTTTCTGATTCCATTTAACTACTGAGAAAACCAGAGCTGAGAGTAGAACATGATATAATTTGGATAAACAGCTGCACAGCACAATCATTTCTTCCTGCTTGCTTTCATGTACAATCAGAAATATCCTCTTGGATCTGCTTGCAAAAGCCTTATCATCAGAACCTATGCAAGAAAAAGCAGCCTGCACTGAAACAGGGCTTGCACTGGGCAATGCAGTTCCAAGTTGAACTTGTATTTTTTGAGACTGACCAGAAGCAGTGAACCAAGGCAGTGTGGACATTTGGATAAACTGTGGGCATCTCCTGGAAGAAGTCTTTCATCTGCGTAGCTTTCATCAATCCTGATGTAAACCAATGGTACGGGGACATATCCAGCAGCAGGGAGTTGGTGTTATGCCATATTGGTACCAAGTGCTGATGCTGAGATCCTGAAATGCAGGCACAGAGGTTGGGGACACCTGAAACAAGTCCATAGGTTCCCAATGCCCCAAGCATCAGTGCACCCATCATCCCAGGGATCCCATCCTCTACTTGATGTTACCCTCTCAGCAGAGCATCCCTCGGAGCCTCTGTGAACATCCTGAGAACCACTCCATGCAGCCCCTGGAAGCAGTGCAGACTAGTTCCAGAGCTGTCACAGTTTATAGGCAGTGCATTAAAGCAAACTGTCTCTGATTCCAGTTTATTTTAAAACTCCAGGCTGTAAAACAAAGCAGTTAAAGTTTAATCTACTGACGCATGTGAATCAACACCCTCTGAGGCTGGGATGTGGGAGCAGGCATGGGCTCCACTCTGCCACCACCCCGAGCTGAGTGCTACTTCCCAGGTTCCTGGCAGGCTGCTGGGGTGAAGGGGGTGGCTCTGACCAAGGACCCTCTGTCCACCTCATCCAGGGTCATCAGAGCTCATCTGTCCCAGACAGGAAGGCTGAATCTCATGGTACTGGAATGGGGTTGTGCCAGTTCCATGTTTTTAATTATGGCGCAGGTGGAGGGCTCTGAATTTTTTCACTCCAGTTATTTTCTGGTGGTTGGATATTGGTGAGATCTCATCTGATTCTCAGAGCGGCTGGTCTCTAGGAAGAGGATGAAGTTATCTGTGGGATGTGGCTAGTGGGCATGGTGTGGATAGGTTGATGGTTGGACTTAATGATTTTAGAGTTTTTTTTCCAACCTTAATAATACTATGATTCTATGATGCTAAGCTGAAGCAATATACCACAGGACGTAGCATTTCTGTAGCCATGCTTTTTTTCTGCTGAATCTGAGCAAGTCATCTTGTGTTGCTATTAAAACCTTCTGATAGTGCACCAGAGCAGATATTCAGATTTAATGCTCTATGCTGTGGGAATGATGTGCTGGGCCTTCATGCAGAGCCAACTTGGTGTATGCTGTGTGGATCTGAACCATTCTACGACGCTTTCATTCTAAGGGATGATGAGTTTAGCAGAAGTCATCAGCTGCTGGAATTGTGGCTGGACAGTGTTGTTTCTACCATGGCAAACAGTCCTGCATGACAAAGCTCCCACTGGGATTGATGGGAACAATGGAAATAACGGAAAGCCCCTGGCATCCCCAGGCTTGGTGCACATGTGCAAAATTCTTTCATTTCTGGGATGGTTAAGGTGCAAATGAAGGCATTTCCATGCCACTGCTCTAGGGGCTGCTGGTTCAACCTGAGCAGCAATGATTTGGTCTGATGCTCTGCTTTAGCCAGGGAAAAGAGTAGACTTTTAAAGAAGTGGGACCATAGCAGGGTTAGACATGCTGGCTTTTCTGTGCACATGTGAAATATGGAATTGGTAGAAAACATAGACATGTGGCTTTTGCCTCAGAGTTGTGCATCATACCTGCCAGGGGATTTTGGGTGCTGTCAGGCTACTGGATGCTGAAGAATCCTGGCTTCTCTCCCCTACCCAAACTTGGTTCACGTCAAGCAAAAAACCCAGATCCTGAGCCAACCCATGAAGGCATCCCTATGCCACTCTTGTGGTTGACAGCCATGTTAGGGAGATGTGCAGTGCACATGCTGTTCTGCAGAAAAGCCATCTCCTTCATCTTGCCAGGGTGACTCTTGCAAAGATCTTTGGTATTCTTTGGTATGCTTTTCCAACTGCACGAAGCTTGTGTTAATGTCATCTTGCCAATAGTACTGAAAGAAAAGTTCTTCACCACAGCAGTATAACAGATTACAAAGTGTTGTCAACACTTGACAAAATCTTGATGTGCTTCTTTCTCTGGGTCTATTTGAAATTCCATTTCTGAATGCATACACCTGGCCCTTTCACATGTGGATGGCATACTTGCAGTCTGTTATTTAGAGACACTGAAACACATGTCCTCCTACATAAATAAACTGGTTTGCAATGGGAAAAAGCACAGTCATATACTTAACACTGGATTTAAATTGCACCGTCTCAGTGATGCTTCTTCAGCATTTGTTGTGGACTTTAACTGGTTAAAAAACCAAACGTCATGTTCAGAGAAGTAACAATGAAAGAGTATCCGTCCTTTCCTCCTACCAACTAGTAAACATAAGCATTCATTCTGGAATATTTCAAATTCATACACATTTCTGTCACCCTTATTTCATTTGTAAGGCAAAGGCATGAAAAACATTTTGCAGCTGAGCTATGTATGGACAAAGACATCCCTAACATCCATTAATATTCACAAAGCACAGGCAATCACATGTTTATCTGAATGAATCGGGATACTTTGCATAGCTGTGGAGATGAGCAACAAACAGTTAAGCCCTTTCCTTGGCTTATGAGGATGGAAATCCAGCAGTCTTCACTACAGGGCAGCTTGTCGAGGGAAGGTGCCTGTTCTCAGCACTGATGTCCATTACACGGATATGGCTTTGGTTTCGTGTTCGCACTTGAGGCAACAACACGAACAAAGGCTTCAGCAATGTGTCTTCTCAGCTGTGTGGAGCGAGCTGTGCTTTTTGCAATCTGGGAGCCTGTGCTAATGAAGATCTCTCCGAGAGAGACTTCCAGGCATATGGATCCCATTTGTAACCAGTGGTGAGAATATACAGGTCAGTCCGCTCTTTGGTGTCTGTCTATCCATCTGTTTTCACGTTACTTGCAAATTATAGAATCCTCCAGACCCAAATGATCGTAAATCTCCTCTATGAGCATGTACACTTTTCCCATCTGTCATAAAACAATGAATTAAATTCATGCCTGTCAAAATACGCGGCTGCGAGTTCGCCGCGTCCTGCAGCAGGAGGAATACAAAGCACCATCTCATTGCCGTAATTTATGGCCTCCTTGGGAGATTTGGGTGATTAGGGCTTGGCCCACCAACATGCAGAAAAACAGTAGGAACTCCAATAACTCCAAATGGAAATCTTGGGTCAAATTTATCAAACAAATCAGAGAGAAATCTATTTCTGTTTGGAGAAGGAGGAGATATATTACATGTTTAGTATACGAGTACAGCTCTGGAACATTTGGCTATTCGGTATTTGTGAGTTTTGGAATTTCTAGCTTAAATAGTATCACCAGAGGACATGTGATGTATTAGACATGAGCACATTTTTAGCCAAATAAAATATACAACTGCAAGCAAAGAGGTTTTTCAATGTTAACAACAACATATTTGTGCAAATGATGTAACTGAAAATTTTCTAGGTAGGACTTAAAAAAGCAAGAGGGCTTTTTTTTTAGTACTGGAAAAATACGTGGGGAAGAAAATAAAATATGTTAGAAGTGGATGACAACACAACCAGAGGTGGGGGAGAAGGCGATAAGGTGCTGTTACTCCACTTACAGAGATTTATACTGCTGGTTAATCGCTGGGATTTGGACAGACTCTTTTTCAGATCAATCCTCTTTTTTTTTTTCCCCCGAAGGAGAGCATTAATACAAAACACACAGCGGCCGTATTGCTTCCTACCAGAAATACTGTTTGCTGTTAGAGATGTGCTGAAAAATGAACACAGATCAGTGAGGGTGTGCAATGAAAGGCACTCGTGCTCCAAGCTGTCAGGTGAGCGTTGGCGAGCACCCTGCAGAATGGGGATTCCTCTGCAGCCCATTTGGGATGGGGAGGGCTTTATTCTGGATGCAGTACTCAGACTGCAAGGATGTTCACACCATGAAAAATGTACAGGGGTTTGGGAAATGGTTATTACAAATACAATATTCAAATATTAAAAACATCACTTTGCATTTTCTCCTTGAGATCAATGGGCTCTGATGCTTCCACACACCTCCAGCCTCCCCATCATGGTCTGTTCTGGAATACTGACTTGATGAAAGGTCCGGCATCTGCATGTATCCCCAATTGCACTAAAACAACACATTTGAGGACAAGGGAAAAATCCTGATCCTAATTGCTCCCTGCTAGACTCTGTAAGAGAAGTAACCTGCGCAATCTAAACACACTAGTTTATTGGTTCACACTTCGTAAAATAAGTTGCTGCTAGTTTTATTGCAGCCTTGGTTTTGCTGTTTAATGGGGGAAAAGTTCGTTCTCCAACATGACAGCCCCACTACCTGACCAAGATGCACCAGGCTCTGTGCTTCAGCCTGTGCAGTGCCCACCAGGCTCTGTTAAACAGGAATACACAGGCAGTTTTTGCAGTTACACGTCTGTGCATGGGACACAGGGACTCAAGAAAGGGTGGGGAAAATGGGAGGTTACATTTTTTAACTTATCAAATTACCTTACATCTAAAATATGAAAGTCAGTGGGAACCCGAGGATGGGTCTGAAAGTGATAAAACTAGCTGATGAGATCATCATTTTCATTTTCAGACATCATTTCAGAAGGAAAAAGTGTTTGTTGGTACTAACCTTGACAAACATTTTCACCAAGTTGCTATTTCTTTTAAAATTAAGGTATTGTTCTTTGATTTTCCTCATTCAAAATGGAAGGGCCAACTCAAAAGTCTCTGTAATCAGCACCAGCACTGATTTAATAGAATAATAGAGTCATTTGAGATGGATGGGATCCTTGGAGGCCATCTAGTTAACTGCCCTGCACTGAACAGGGACACCCACCACTCCATCGGTGTTCAAAGGTCTGTCCAGCCTGACCTTGGCTGTCTGCAGGGATGGGACATCCACCATCTCTCTAGGCATCCCATACCAGTGCCTCACCAACCTTATTGTAAAGAACTTCTTATTTACAACCGGTTTAAATCTCCTCTCTTTCAGTTTGAAATTGATCCCCCTTGTTCCATCACACAGACACTGCTAAAACATCAGTCTCCTTCCTTCTCCTTGCACCCCTTTAGAAACAGAAAGGCTAAAGGCAAGGTTTTCAGTGGAAGGACACTGTGTGGACTGGCAGTGTAGATGTGAATCCTGGTGCCCAGATTTCTTTCTTCTGCCAGCCTGAGCTAAGAGGAAGACCTTGTGTAGATTCATCAGACCCCGAGTATAGCACAAAGGCTACAGGGAAGGGATCAGAAAGCCACACTCCAGAGATTTGGTTAACATGGGGAAGAAAAAATTAATATGGGGGATGAATCTTTGTACTCGAGTTCAACAAATTTGCCCCAAAATAAATACTGAACCAACCAGTGAAACACAAGAGATGATGCTGAGCTGATCCTGAGTGGATGCCATCAGGTTCCTTCTGAGTCTTTGTACATCCCAGCAGCTCCATGGTGTGTGAGGGCACCCGGCTGCTAACCAGTGAACGGCGTTACACAGCGGATTATTTACGACAGCCATCCTTGAGTATGAAGGAATGGGTCCCACGCCTGGCAGTAATTTCAGTATTTCGGAAATAGGTTAAGTGCATGGTAGCCGTGTGCAATCAAAGCTGCCACAAATCATTTCCAGCCAGCTGCAGCCCGCACTGACACCTCACCGAGGTGCCACATGTTTGCCCACCCTCGGTGAGTGTTTGGGTGGGATTTGGGGTGAGAACTGGCACATCTGGGCTTTGGAGTCAGAGTGGCACCATGCTGATTTTGGTCAAATTCAGGATGAAATTCGGCATGCTCTGAATCCTCAGTTGTTCATCTAGGGAGATGTAGAAGAGGATAGTCTTGGGGCTGCGCAATATTCCTTATTTCTATTGTATGCTTGATATAAATGTCTCTTATTATTCACAACAGGCTGTATGAGGGGGGAAAAAAAAGCCCTCTTTAAAAAGATACAGATTTCTTTGTGACCTTTATGTTAATCCTTTAATGGTTTTGGGAAGGAATGGAATAAGGAAAAAGTGGTTCACAGCCCTTGAATGCAGAGACAAGTTTCAGCTCCAGCACACCACCTTGGCTCATGTGTATTTTATGATAGCTTATGGCATTTTGGCGAACTGTCTTCTCTTGGTCATGGTTATCTGGTAGGTGAGTGATGTCTGCTCTGCACTGCCATGCCCTCTGGGTTGCCAGCTATTTCGCTTCAGCTTTTAAGATGTCATTATAATTCCCAGGAGTCTTGGCTGCCAAAGCTCTAGGAAAGGTCGTGAGACACAGCAGAGAAAATTCAGTATTTTTACACAATTTTCCTCTTTATCTAATAGATCATGTGGTCAGGAGGCTCTGATCAACACACCAGTCAGACCTCAAGGTATTTTCCCATTCATATTGTTTAGATGTTTGTATGCTTTGGGGCAATGATGTGATTTTTTAGTATTTTAGCAATACTAAAAATTGCCAGTAGTTCCTCCATAGGGTAATGAAGCCATGAGGACTAATTGCTTTTCAGAGAGCCTGCCTCCCACTGGATTTTCAGAGAGCCTTGATCAGCTGGGGGGAAAAAAGGAGCTTTGCATTTATGTTTTTTTCTATAAATTCAAGTGAATATGCTCAAAGTCTCCCTTGCCAACAGACCTTGCTGTGCCTTCTGGACCTTCACTGCTTGTGTACGCAGTGTAGATGCCTGGGAATATATAGGAAGCTTCACATCCAGGGAAGGCCCTCTGAAATGAAGAGAGATAAAAACATGGGAGCAAGGCTGCCAGAGTTCATTCCGCCCATTATTTTTAAAAATAGCTCTTTTATATTTACCTTTCTTAAGTTAAACCACAGCAAAAAAACACTTGTAACTCAATGTAAGACACTTACACTGTTCAGCTTCAGTCATGCAGCTCAGGCATACAAACGAGCTCCAGGTTTTATATGCAGTTCATTCTTCATATTGCCTCTCTTGGCTTGTTTATGTTAGCTTAGCCTCCATCAAAATGATGTCTTAATTAAATCTGAAAAATGGACATTTGACTTTATTTTAAGTGATGATTTCATTCTGCCATGGGTATAAATTTGAGTTATACATAACAGACATGTACTCCACACAGCTCATTCCTGGATTATATATGTTATTTAAACGATAGTGTTTTTTTCTCTCCACATTTTTCAACTATTTTCTTTAAAATAAAATAAAATCAAAAAAGAAAAAAAGAAAAAAAAGAATAAAAGGAAACACACAAGAAACAGACCAACCAGCAAGCTTTCAGGTCAAATCAAAATGAAAATGCACAAAAGATTTCTAGCCCCGTGTCTCAGCAATGGGTCTGTACAGCGTAACTCACTGTTTCTTTGGGAGAGGAAACCCTGGGGGGATGCTGCATGTTCCCATCGTGCCTTTGCTTGTGCACCGCAGCTACAACCCAGAGTTAGCTCATGCACGGAGCGTTTGCACCATGGTTTGTGATCTTACAGGAAATAGTGAGAAGCCCAAGCCAATTCACTGGACTGGGAAGTGCACAGTTTGAGCTGCCCTGACTGGCTTTTAGTCACTTCCATGGTCATAAAGTTACACAGAATTCAGATTTCCCTCTTAGTCTGCAAAGGAGTTGTCCACAGACCTCCATGGACCTCAATGGATGGGAGTGGGAGGACATATGGCACTGTTTGGTCCCAAAGCACAGTTAGCAAAGGCTGCCTTTCAGCGCTGCATTTTGTAAAAGATCATGCCATTTGGAACCAAGTGCCTTGCTAAAGGTTTAGCTTTCCTGTTTACAGAACTTGTGCATTTATGAGAAAATAAATGATCCAAGTGCAAAGTACCTTCTCCTTCCCCTGCATCTATCCAGGTCCTGCTTGTGGGCATTCTGGATTTTAGGACTGCAGTGTGTGCTGTGCCTCTGGAAAGAGTCCTCCTTCAGCAAATAGAGAACAGAGGCCTTTAAAATGTGGAAAATTAAGAAAATGCAGAACACATCATTAAATCATATACTCAGGAAGCTGTGGCAATCTTTCCTTCCACTCACAGAAGGTCCACTATAAATGAAATCTATATTTTAATGATTTCCAGTTTGGATGCCCCCAATGTGCAATAGAGAACCTCAACTGTTTGCTGTAGAATAAAAGGGAAAATTGGGTGGTAAAAAGAAGAATGCTGCAGCTAATGTGGAACAGTTGCACGTTTATATTCCACATTGCCCTGAGCAAAACTCTTCCTTTTATTTTGGAGAAAAAGCAATTGATTTCCTCCTTTGGTACAGCGTCTGTACTCACGTTATGTTTACTCATGAGCTCTGACAGGTTTAGCCATAGCAGCTTTCTGAACCAGCTGCTCTCCCAATAACTGCTGCGGCTGTAATTCTTTTAAGTTGTGGGGCAAAAATATAATGGTCCACCAGCCTTTCAAGATGCTAGGCAGGCAGAGGGAACTGTTGACATATTTTATTTTTTTCATAGCATTTCCAATTACAAAGAGCTGGAATAGCTCTGAACTTCTTGTCTGTGCTGAGCAGACAAAAACCACAGCAGTGCATGGGCTTGAATTATTTTGAGGGGGAAAGGCAGGATTCCAGAGGCTCAATCTGTGGGGATGCTCCCCCAGCAGAAGTTGTTCAGCAGCTTGCAATCTGTCCCTCAAAAGCTGCAGATTTAGGTCAGGTTTCTGACCTTCTTTTCCTGCGTTTTTGTTACCCTTGATGCATAGGAGAAAGAAAAGGGGAAGCTGAGAACAGAGGTGGAGAGAAAACTGAGAAAACTGAGAATAAATCACCAGAAATTTTCATTTCTTTCAATTTTTTTTTCCAATTCTTTTTTCCTTTAAGCAAAATATCATCATGTTTCATACTGCGTATTCATGTTGAGAGGTGGTTTGATGTATTTACTCTTCAAGTACAGAGGCTCTGTACTTTTCTTTTTTATTGTCTAATAGAGTGTTTGATTTTTATTTATTTATTTATTTTCTGTAGCATTGGATCTTACCAAAGATTTGCCTTAGAAAATTAAGATCACAAACTTCTACATTTTTAGCTGGCATTACTATCTTCAGACAAAATAATCTGTTAGTCACAAATGTTTGACTACATATTTATGTATACGTGCATATACATATCAAGTCACACGTGTATATACATTTCTACATCCCCTTTTCCCAAACAAATGAACTTAGAAATACTTATTTCTTATCACTTGTAAAATATCAGGGAGATCAGTGATCCATCTGACAAGCGCTGTCACATTGACACACGCCACAAGCTGAACGAGAATTGTCCAGAAGAAAATGTAAATAGCAAGAATATATATTGAATATGCTTTAAGTCAGTTTTAACATTAAGTTATATTTAGTACAACTGCATTAAGCAGTGTGAATGATTCTGTGAACTACAGAAGCACAGTTTACTACATTCCTTTTTTCACTGCTACAGTGCAAAATAGTGTCAATTTTGGTAAAGTGACATTTCTGGGATTTATGGGATAGCCTCAGAGGGTACAAGCCATCAGATTTCACTGTCCTTATATATTTATGTTCCTTATATTTATATGGTTATGTGTATTCTTTCAATGGAACAGAGACTATAGCCTCTTCTGCAACCAGATGCAAGCCCTTAGGCAAAGGGTGTTTGTGAAAATAACAAACAACCTCTTTGAATGTTAGAGTTCGTCCACCTCAAAAACAATGATCTTGCTGCATTGTCAGAGTACTGAGTCTCACATCCCATACATACCAGTTTTCTATATCTATTTATTTTCCTTTGCACTGATTTTGGTTTGGGGAGTGTTGGCCAGTCCATTGGCTCTCTGTTGACTTCTGTTTTGGAAGGTTGCATGATGAGACTTGTTTTGAAGCTTTCATGAGGATGGAATGGGTAGCATTGCTGTATGAGATTCCAGTGCACACTTCACTGTGCACAGTGCCAACCTTCAGAACTTTGAAGTTCTGCTCGTTGAATGCTTCCCACATAGGTCTGGGGAGAAGTGCATCTCATCTAGGCACCACCTGCATCTCCAGGGCAAGCCTTTCCTTCCGTCTGGGAAACAGATGCTTGATTTGTGATTTCTCTGCTACTTTGCACTTACAGGGCATCAAGGACATAGTCTCAGTTTCCATCTAACTCCATAGAAACAAAACACTGAAAAAGCAATCGCGTTCTTTTTTTGGTGACTAATGTGTACTAAGTTCACTCTTTGTAAGCCTGCGGCATAACAACACGTTTCTACAGTGTTTGTGGGCACATATGCAGCGTCAATCACTCTTGGGAATGTGCAATTAGGCACCCTCGCCTCTGCTTCCCTTCCTGAAAATCACCACAACTCAGCCTCATCTCCCTGCACTTATTTTCTTCCCAAGGCTCTCATTTGAAAGTTGTGTCTGGCGCACAGGGACTGTTTTTGGGCAGAATATGCAGTGCTCCAGGATTGCTGCCCCTCCTGAAATATGGGCAGAAGACAAAGCCAGAGGAGGATATGTGCTTGCCCCTGAGATGGAAATAGAAAGAACTCACAAGAACTTGTGATTCACTTTTCAACTGGAAAATGTGGTCTGTGTGGAACTCAGAAGGAGTTTTCTTCTTAAATAAGAGAGATAAGCACTCAAAAAACCACCAGAAATTCCTGTTCTTAGACATTTATTTTCAACAAACGTTCCATGTCTGCTGTATCTGTTTGAAGATGTTCCTGGACAGCAGGTACTAGGGGGCTGGTTTTCAGTCTGTCACAAATTCTTTGGGTTCAATAGTTAGTTCAATAGCCACACTCTTGCATACAGCTCTGGTATTACTGTGCTCAATCTCTGCATGGCAAAACACTTCAGTGCTTCTTGTACACCATGCATGTACTTTTTGAGTGTGCACAGGTGCATTCCTGGCATTTCTCTGCAGTTCTGAGCTGGGCTGGGTGTGTAGCAAAGCAGGGAAGATGTTCTTCAGCTTCTCCCTGATGACTATTCCTGCAAACAAAATCCAGAGTTGTGCTGCTGCCATCCACAGGGAGCTGTCAGGAGCAGGGAGTTTATTCACCATATTTATTATTTGCATTGTGGAAATGCTTACAAGATTTCATCATGGCACACTGAGTTTTGTTTTTCATTCCAGGCAGTTGGGTACTGAACAAAATAAGAAAAGAAAAAACACAACCAAAAGGCAAATTTCTCAGTGGCTGTATTTTTGCGCTCTCTCTGGTTAAATGGGGAGTGGTTTGCAGCAGCGGATGGGGCCAGTTCACTGGGGCTGCCCTGAAATTTGTTGTTGTCCTTGAACTGGCAGGGCCAAGGTGTTCAGAGACTCTGAGTGTTCAGTAACCCCTCAACAAGCAGTGTGTTCAGCTCTGTCCATGGGGAAACAAGTGGGGCTTTGGGAAGAGGAATTATGAAATAGGTGGGAGGAGCACAGGTCTGCTCTTGATTCAGGGCTTTTGATTTATTTATTTTTTAAATATTTCTACTAAAAGCTAGTCAAGAAACCCAAATTCTGTCTCCCTGCTTAAAACTTAGTGGTTTTTGTTTCTGTCTTTGGGTCAATTGAATTCTTTCTTGTTGAGTCTCCAACCTTTCGTGAAAGGCCAGATTGAATAAAACTCTGCCTTCTGTCCTGTGGAAAATTACACAAAAACCATAAAATTGATTTTCCGGGGCTTGTGCGGTTTTGTGTAAAAGCCAGACCGTTCTCATTTTGCCTAGCCCTCAGCAGCCAGAGCTTTGTCCCTAACAATGCAACTAAATGGCGATGGCTCAGCAGGGCCTCTTCCTACCAGTGAGGGTCAGCATTTCCCTGCCAAGACCTGCCCTACCAGCTGCCACTTGGCCCTTGGAGATTTTCCTAGGATGTGGGAAAATAATGATGACACAGCATGGCTCTCTCCTGCAGTAGGTGAGAGTGAAGGCCTCACGACAGTGCTGGGACCCTCCAGAGTGACTCCCTGCTCTGATGCTGCTGATGGGCTTCACTGTGTTATGATATGGTTAAGTCAGCAGCAATAAAAAGGATCTGGAGAAAGAATAAGGCTGTAGGCCTCTAGTGCTCCTAACCTCCCAATAGACACCTAGTCTTCTAGGCCTGTCTTCAGGCCTCCTTCTAGAACACTGCACCTCCAGGCCTGTCTTTAGGCCTCTGGGCCTGCCTCTAGACCTCTAGGTCTTCCTCTAGTCCTGCCTCTAGTCCTCCAGGTCTCTAGATCTGCCTCTAGGCCTTCATCTAGACCTCTAGATCTCTAGTCCTCTAGGCCTGCCTCTAGACATCTAGGTCTCTAGGCTTTTCTCTAGATCTCTAGGCTTTTAGGCTTGCCTCTAGGCCTCTACTAGGCTGGCATTTCAACCTGTCTCAGTCTCTGAAGCAGTCTATGAAGGGAGTTCTCTACCTTTGGAAGGTTTATGCAAGAGGGGAAGTCCCTTGGACATCTCTGTGCATGGCTCTGTCTGGGCAGGTTGCACTGGTCTCCCTCCCTCTGCTCTTGAGTGCAGACTGAGCTCCTTTGGAAGTCCAGCACACACCTACTGAGCCATCACTTTTCAGGATGTTCCAGGTCTTCTTTTTTGCCCATCCATCCTCAGGAGCTTGTTGTGAAAGAAGAGTTCAAAATGTGACTTTCAGAGTAAAAGTAGCACAGGATGTACTCTTGCAAGCATGGGGTGTCTGTATTAAAGGAGAGGGGTCATCTCCATCATTTGTATTTTTCAACATAGTATTTTTGAAATTCCACTAGATACTCGCTATTTACACTTTCTGACCTCAGGCAAAACTTTCAGAGGTATTGGAGGTAGGGAGCTGAATCTTCTGAATCTCTGAAAAGTGTGCTAATTAATTCAGCAAATAACAGGTGTGGAAGGAGACCGTAGGCAAACACTGATTTTCAGATCTCGATAAAGAGCAAAGCATCCTAACCCAGAGAGATTCCGCTGAATTAGGCTGGATTATTTGATGCTGGATTTCTGTGTTTATTTACAAACAAATGTATATATGACAATGATATCTAGTATACAAAGACGCTGCATTTTTTTCTGTATGATGTTACAGAGTCACTGTAGAATACAATAGAAAATATTTTGATCAAAGCAGAGTGTCTTAATGCCTCAGTGTTTCTTTTCATCTCTTTCTATTTCCAGTCAAAAGTATATTTGGTTAGAAAACACTTTCTGCTCCTTCTGGCCAGGTAAGCTGCTAGTCTGTGGGTCAGCTCTGATTGCTTTTTGCCAAATTGGCATGATGATTAGCTGAGGACTCCTGCTGTGCAGAGGCTGCAGCTCTGGAACTAGTGCTATGTCTTGTGTCTCAGTACTGCAAAGAAATGCTGAGAATACTCGGTCCAAGTGGGGCATTAACTTGCCATTGGAAAAATAATAATAATAATAATAATGATAATTTTGAAGAAAGATGAAATGAGAAATTAGCTCATCCTCGGGTGAAAGCCTCCTCTCATGAAAGCTTCTGCACAGCTTCCATGGGTTACCAGTGATTGGAAACCTATCAAAGAGCCCAGGAAAATAACAGCCCAGCCCAGAGTGGCCAGAGAGCAACAGAAAAACATTTATGCAGAACTCAAAGTGACTTTACCCTGAAAGCTCCTTCCAAAGACCAAATAGTTGTGGCTCTGGGGAAAAAAACATTAAGATCTTGTCCTGGGCATGATAATGTTTTTTAAAAAATGTTATTTTGGGGGATGAATTTAAAATATTTAAACACAAAATTGTATCAGAGATTTTTAAAAATTTGCAAGTGAATACAAATGCTGCTTAGCTTAGCGGTATGCCCCCCACCTTTTTGACTGGAAGAGGAAATGCTAAAATGGAAGATAGGGAAAAGAGAGTCAGGAAGAAAAAGATGATGTAACAGCTGTCCCTAAGAAAACATACATATATTATTATTATTTTTTTTTTAGCTTAAGAAGTAATTATACTAAGCTGAGGTCAAGAGAAGTTTTCATTTGTGTTGCTGCACAGTTCTCTTTTTTTTGTGCTATTCACAGGAAAATCTCCTTAACTCAAAACACAGCAACCAGGCAATAATGGAGAACAGAGCCAGAAATTACCCAATGACAAAATATTTAGTAACAGATAAAAAAACCCAAGGAGCAGCTCAAAGGAATGCCTCATCTTAAACTTATTTTGGCCCAAATGTCATCTGCTTCATGAAGTCTTTCATGTTGCATTTGTTTTCTTCTGTCGTTCCTAGTGACATATGTAAGAATTTCTCCATTCAAACTTAAACATGTCATCTAGTGGGCAAACATTGTCTACAGTCGCTGACGTGTCTGTTTCTTGCCTTGCTTTACAATAATACTATGGAAGCTTCATCAGGGTTTAGTGCTGCAGACTTTGTTTGCCTGCTTTAGTGTTTTCTCTTACAAATATATCTTTTCCCGCATTACCACATGGTTGAATGGCTGAGAGATGGGAAAAAAGCCTTCGATCTTACAATTGTCTGAGCAGTTTCACCTTGTTTCTCTAGATTAAAGACAGATACCCACATTGTTAGGAAAGCTGTTGTCCTGTATGGGCATAAAAATATGACAGCACAAATGCTCATCCTTGGGAGGAGAGGGATGGCTGAAGACTTGCATAAGCAGTAGGACAAAATATTTGTGGGAATTAAGGAAGAATAGCGAATATTTTAATTGCTACAGTTTTGCCATATCACTGGAATCTCTTCCTGACTTGGTTGTAGCTTTGATGCAGAAAAACTGAAGACTGGAGAAGTCATTTTTCAGGGCTGTCTGCTATCAGTGGGGTGAGCAACCACTGGGGCTTTTACCTCCCTGCATTTTGCTCCTCAAAATCCTGCCATCATTTGCAACTCTGCTGCCTCTCCAAGTCGTTAGGGAACTTTTAATGGCATTAAGCCTGGGCTGGAAAGATCTAATCCAGTCCAACCGCAATGCAGTTAGAAGAAACCTGGGTGGAAAGCTGCCACTGAGAGCGCAGCTGGGAAGTACAAGTGCCAAATGGTACAGAAGGCTTTCACTGGCGACCAGGAGAGCAGCTCTGTGCATTGATGAATATCTGCTCCAAAACACTGTCAGAAAGGCATGTGCCAAGATATTTGCATGTTACTGGGAAGCAGGTGCTGTCAAGAACTTGCTTAGGGGAAAGGTGAAGTTTCAGAGCCAAGAGCAACAAGGTGGTGAGCATGGCGCCTGTCCCTCCTTAGCTCAGCATGCCCATGTGACAGTGGCATCAATGACTGGGGGACCCAGCACAGCCATCCTATACCTCCAGATGTGCCAGATCTGAATAAAAAGATGGAAACGATGCCAAAGCACTGTGTAACAAAAGGCACTCACAGGGCAATAACTCATGTCCACATTCTTTCCACCTTATTTTTTCATGCTGCATTGATCAAGAAGTACATGATGTGCCATAACGTGCTCCAAAGGGTCAGGTTTCTGTCTGGGGCTGCAGGTGTGGAAGACAAGGCATCAGAGGGATTTAAGAGGCTTGTCACAGTGCAAGACAGAAGGTGAGAGCTGAGTCTATTTGCCAAGTCCCTGCCCGATACACCATCCCCAAGACCTCATGGTCACCCTGCTGCAGGGACATGCAGGCATCAGTTCCATCTGCCATGGAATGAGCATCCACAGTGGCATCATCATGCTGGATGTGGTCTGTCCTGCTGCATCACATGGCACATCTCAGCACAGTGTTTCTGTATTCCCAGCACAGCACAGCCTCAGCCAGCCTATGGTGCTGGCAGAAGGAGGCTTTTCATTGCCACGAGAAAGAGGTCCATCTTCTTCCTTCAGGAAGCACCTGCTGGAAAAATTAGATCATTCCTATAAATCTCCAGCCTGGCCTTTCAGAGTAGCCAGGCAAGAAAAGACGGAAGCTAAGCAGAGCCACAGGCTTCAGGTGCTATACTGGGAGTGTGGGTTTAACCCAAACAGCACAAACCATTGCACTGACCCTGTACAAATGACCTGTGCATACATGTATGCACACAGTAATTCATGAATCTAAGCACTGCTGGCAATGCTGCATTCTGACTTTAGCAAGCTCCTTGACAACCATGAGTGTATTTTTTAAAGCCCTGGCTTTTGTGTGATGTTTTAACAAATGGAAGCCTTCATAGGCCTCCTTCTAGAACACTGGCTAGTGTTCCAGGTTTCATAGCTGTAGAGGAAAGCATGAAACAATCTTGAGTCAAAAATGGGAAGGAAAATGAAAAAAAAAACCCAAACACTATTTATTATTCTTTTTATTATTATTTTCCTGGTTTCTAAGCTTGTCTTCTGTTTTCTTTGGAGCTAATTCATGACTTTTGAACTCCAGGGGGCTGACAATACTAGAACTGGGCTCCAGAGAAACGGACTGCTGCAGTTCTGTTCAGTCAGCTCTTGTAAGAAGGACAAAACAAACAAAACTGTACTTGTTTTATTATTATTATTCTTTTTACTAGAGAGCTTTTTTCCTCGTTTTTTGTTTTTCCTGGTTATAATACTCGACTTCCTTCCCTCTTCCTCCACATCAGAAATCCTCCTGACTTCCTACTGAAGTGAGTAAACCTCTTAAAGCTTTGAAGCTGCTCCTTCCTCTGAGATGCTGAATGCAATCAGATAATGCTGCTGGAGCTGAGATTTAAATGAGCACCACTAAGAATGAGACATTGAGGTATCTTTCTCAGGATGCTGCTGTAGGAGGGAGGGAGATAGAGGCTGGAGCTATCCCTATAGAGCATCCAGGCACCATCCACCTGCATTGCCAGATGGATCTCTTGGCAGAGCTCCTGGTGGAGTGAGGACCTGGCTTGCTTCTCTAAGCTTGCCCATCTCCATGTAGATCCCTATTGAGATGAACCTCTGTTTTCCTACACTTAAACGTCATGAATCTGGAAGGAAGCCCAAAAGTACATAATGTTACAAAATCTGCCAGTAATGCAGGGGAGAAGTAAGCAAATCGACTACTTCCCTCTGTTATTTTTGTTATGAATCATGGATTCAGAACAGCTCACTGGAAAGCTTCAGGCTTTTTTTTTCCTTCTTTTTTTGGCTGGCTTACAGATTTGCAAACATCAGTGTCTTCTGTATGACCCCCTGTCCTCCCAAAGTCTGGTGGCGGTCTCTGAAGCTGGAGAAGGTGAGACTCAATGCGAATTGCAGTGAAGTCTCAGGCTGGAACTGGCAAAACTATTAAAATCCTTTTGTGTTACCTAAACGACTTGTTGGAGGTCACCTCCCAGCCCGGTGGGAAGTGGATGAATTGTCTTGCTGGAGACTGAGTGGGTTTGGAGACACTTCTGCAAGTCACAGCTGGAGCTGTCACAAGGACGTGGACCAATTTGAAGTGTACAAGTGAATTCCATGTCTAACGTTCATCAGTTTTCACTAAAATTCTCCAAGAAAAGCCTGAGCTATGGGAACTCTGGAGCATAATGCCAGAATTCCCCTTACCTTTTTCGCTACCTCCAGATCATAGGTATGTGCTTGGTCCAGAAAAATATACATTATGTGTAACATAGAATCATAGAAATGTATGAGTTGGGAAGGACTATTAAAGGCCATTTGGTCCAACTCCTCTGCAATGAACAGGGACATCTACAGCTCAGTCAGGTTACTCAGAGCCCCATCCAGCCTAATCTTGGCTGTCACCAGGGAAGGGGCATCCACTTGCCTCTCAGGGCAACCTGTGCCAGAGCTTCACTGCCATAGAAGAGTTGTCCCTCTATGAAAAGCCATTAAAGAGACAAGAGGAAACTTGTTCAGAAGTGGATATATGGGGAGACATAGATCTGCAGTTTTTCATGATTAAATTACATGGATATGTTAAAGTTTATTGTATGACTTGGAGAGTAAACCTGAGCATGTACCTTGGTGTCTTTTGAATTTCTGAAAAGAATTGAGAAGGAATTGGAATTGCTCTATTCTCAAAAAATTAAGAAAAAAAGTGCATTTAAATGTAAGTTACTAATAAAAGAGGCAATGAACACGCAAGCAGAGCTGAGAACAGCCATTCAGATGCCAATGGGCAAACTGGCAACAACATGAAACAGTGAGTCTTGCAGCCTGCTCCTCCAAGCACCCAGCTTTTGTACATGTTGGGCTCATTGAGGCATCATGGCTGACAGTGGCACATATGGAACCAGTTATTGAAGATGTTAAAATCAATTATTGCATGTTTTTGCAGCTCCAAGCAGGGCTTTGCATTTGGATCCTCTCCGTGGGTTTGCTCTGCACTAATCATTTTTATTGTCACAGCAACAGGAGGGGAGGAAGAAAAATGACTCCTCTACTACTGGTGGTGGGAATTTCTTAAAATATTAAGCTAATGCAAAAATGCCAAGCATCACAGCAGTAAAAATGTAAGGCACTAATAAAATAGAGTTAATGTTTCACTCTGCATACGTTTCTCAGTTTCCTGCTGATTTCGAGTGACTTTGCTTTGGCCCATAAATTTAGCATTAAAGGAAAAGTCAGCGATTGTGTTGTGATTAAGGTATAAGACTGCAACAACAAGCAAACTTTCCCTTAGTTATATAAATTTGATAATAACTAATATCAATGATTTTATTTATCAGTACCAGGAGCTTCACCAAAAGCCAAAACCTATTGTAGAAGATGGTGTTCCTGGAATGGCTTTGGTTCACTGCATGCTTTTGTTTAACCCTGGGGAAATCTGCAGGCACTGGCAGAGGATGGGTCCACAAGCAGATGATGGGACAAGGCAATGCAGAAAGAAAAGAAGAGATTTATTTATTTCAATCATACAGGTACCTCAATCACAGAGGTACCTTAATCTGCCCCTACTTAACGTTAAGCACGAACTTCTCTTTTAGCTGGTGTAACCATCTATTTTTACTTCCATTCCTGAGATCTTTCTCCTTCATTTAATTCGCAGTAGGCTGAAACCTGGCAGTCCAGATGTGTTTCTTCTAATAAGGCAGAAACTTTCTTTAAAAAATCCAAAGCCTGCTTCTTTAGGCTTCCAGCTTCTAGTACGTTTCTTTCTAGGATTTAGAAACAAAACAAGAAACAACAGCAAAACCTCCTGCCTCATTTTCTTGCAATGCCTGCCTGATTTAATAAATTTGATCCTCCCTTGGGAGAGCCATAATTCTGCATTAATTTTAAACAGACGCCCTGTGTGCTGCAGCTATTTGTAATAAACATGTTAAGTGTGGATCTGAGGGATGCTGCCCCAGCACATGGAGCTTCGTGGCTCTGCCTGGACCTGAGATATGCAAGCACTGATCTGGAGAGGGAAAAGTTGCACTTCCAGACAGCGGGAGAACCTTCTTTGTTTCTTTCTTTGTTTCATATATATCTTTATTGTTGTTGTTCTGTTTTTGTGGGACAAGAAATCAAATTATTGTAACTGTTTGCCAAACAGAAAATTTCCTCCTTCCTAAAAAGAATTAATTTCAGAAAGACTGAAACGTTATGTTTTGCCATTTCTGATCACTGTAAAAGTGTCCGACACTTCCCCACAGAAGAGGCTTTCTCTTGAATTTTTCCCTGATGCAGTTGGGTGGAATTTTCCATCTGATTCTGCGGGGAAAAAAGTCAACTTTGGCAAAAAGCAAGGTTGACCCTAGGAGCAGTGCCCTGGAGACGAAGCTGCCAGGGTTCTAACAGGTCCCAAGGTCCCTCAGGCCCACCTGGACACTCCAGGTTAGGAAGCTCTGTGAGACCCCTGCTGCTTCCAGTTGGTTAGTATTCCATCTTATATCATATTATTATTATCATGGAAATGTAGAATCACCAAGGTAGGAAAAGACCTCCAAAGTCATCCAATGCAACCATCCACCTACCACCACCACTTCCTCACTAAACTATGTCCCTTAGAACAGTATCTAAATGTTCCTTGAACACCCCAGGGACGGTGATTCCACCACCTCCTTGGGCAGCCTGTGCCACTTCCTTACCACTCTTTTAGAAGAGTTGTTCCTAACACCCCACTGAACCTCCCCAAGAGCAACTTGAGGCCATACCCTCTTGTCCTGTTGATGTTACCTGGAAGAAGAGGCCGTGTATTAAAATGTACATCACTATCATATTCCACTCTGGGAATCTTTCCTGGCTCTGTCACAGCCTTGCTGACAGAGGTCAGCAGCAGGAAAGACTTGCATTTCTTCATTGATATCAGGATAGTGTCCAATTTGTCCTTTCCTAACAGCATCTTTCATTTCTTTTTCTTGTTGTTTTTGTAGATGGCTGAACATGAAGCTGATACTTCAGTATGTATTTTTAAACAGTAAAGAAGTAGTTGTCCTCCTCCATGACCTTCTGGTTGTCCCTTTCCCCTTGGCATTGCTGTGGGATGTGATGGGACCTTTAGATGGTATGGACTGCTGGAAATTTGCTACACGTTTGCCTTTTTACAAACACATCTCCTCTGGTCATTTTGTAAATAACTATATATGCAGCAACAGAATGACTTGATTTAAACCTTTACTAGCCTGACTCATTTGTTTGAAGCAATAGGAACACGTGCTTCATTTACAAAGGTAAAATTGCAAAGTCTACTGTTCTCGAAAGGAAAAAAAGCTTATTTAATTTTCTTTTTAAAAATACATTCTGTCACGATCTTCAGATAATAAGATCATTTTCCACTAAGATTATATTTTCATTTTATTTCAGGATCAAATGGCATAGGAATCTCAATCAGTCCATCTCAAAGCTCTTTCTGCTTCTTTCAGCTGCCCTGGCATGTTAATGAATTTAGAGAAAATTGCTAAAGCCTGAGCTCTGTGTGTTATTGCTTTAAATTGGTTATGTCTTTGCTTTATTTGCTACCAATGGAAGAAATAGAAACATCAAATCATGACCAGACTGTAGATTTAAAACATACCATTGAGGTGAGAAGGTGTTTAGCTTTCCAGCGTGATGCCAAACTCCCTTCCTTCTCTTTCCATTGCAGTTGCAGAGAGTGAGTCTGGGGTTCTTTAAAGCAGCAAGAAGTCAAAAGTGGTGAATTGTCTTTACAAAAATGTCTCTGCAAGTTGTGCTGGCCACAGAGACCCCTTTGGCTGTATCAGAACAGCTGTATTAGAAAAATAGACATGTAACTGTGTCTGAGCTTGATACTCTCCATGGCCAAAAGAGGAAAGGGGATAGGGTGGTACCCCAGGGGAAGAAGGACTGGCTGGGGCAAGGGCAGTGAAATGCAGGTGGGATCATCCCTTAGCTCTGCTTCAGAGTCAGATTGTACCCATGAAGCCTACTGGGGATAAGGAAGGGATGTGACCAATAGGAGACATCCTTTGTTTGTCAATCATAGAATCATAGTATCACCAAGGTTGGAAATGACCAACAAGATCATCCAGTCTAACTGTCCACCTATCGCCAGTTGTTCTTGCTAAAGATGCAGTCAAAAACAGGGGGAATATTCCTATTAGGATGCAGAAGAAATGAAAATGGGAAGTGTGCTGAGCACATAGCAGCTTTGTCTGCAGTAGTGATGTGGGACCTTGTCTGTGAACTCTCAGCTCGTTCTAGAAAGGTTATTGCAGACCTGGGCAGGGCTCATTAAAAAGGGCTGAAAATAATCAAATAGCTCAAAAAATGTTTGTCTGTGGAAAGAGTAAAACACTTGCCTTTGTTAGCCTGCAAAGGGAGGTGAACTGTAAGGCAAAAGTGGAATGAAAACGATGGGTCAAGAGGGAGTACATCTTAAACACTTGTCCTCCAGATAGCAGAAGGGCAAAAGGACCTTTTGGAGAACAGAAAGGTGAAGAATCCCACAGAATGAAGTAATTCATTAAAAAATCATGATCTAGAATAAGGATTTATTGTCAGGCCGATGCTGGGACTGTAGCAGGGAAAGCTGTGGACATCTCTATGGATATCCAGATCCTTGATATAAAAGCAATGGTGATGCAATTCCTGGAAGGGATATTACCCCTCCCGCTCTGCAGTATAGGCACTGTTTGAAGTAATGATGACAGTCAAGATGAGACCCATGATATGCTGGATCTTTTATTTTCCCAACACAAATGTACTTCCTGCAGATCATCAGAGCGTCCTAGTTAAACAATTCCCTACTGTTAAGTCTTCTTCCTTCCTTCCTTCCTTCCTTCCTTCCTTCCTTCCTTCCTTCCTTCCTTCCTTCCTTCCTTCCTTCCTTCCTTCCTTCCTTCCTTCCTTCCTTCCTTCCTTCCTTCCTTCCTTCCTTCCTTCCTTCCTTCCTTCCTTCCTTCCTTCCTTCCTTCCTTCCTTCCTTCCTTCCTTCCTTCCTTCCTTCCTTCCTTCCTTCCTTCCTTCCTTCCTTCCTTCCTTCCTTCCTTCTTCAACACTACATAGTTTTCACTACTCTAAGTATATAATGGTAGCAGTTTTTTCTGTTATATCTCTATGTTGTTTCTCCTCTTGGAGCATTGGTCCACCTGCTGTGATCCATTGGCAAAATGATGCACGGAGCGCATATGCTCCCAGAATCAGACCCCTCTGTGCCTCTCTGTTTGCTTTATCAGCAGCATCCTTTTGCATTTATCATTACAGTCCTATCCAACCCTGTACCTTTTCTTGCTGTATGATATGCAAGAAAATATGTTGGATGGTGAATCAGAAGGAATTAAGCCCATTAGTGAGTGTCCCTGCTTTCTCTGAGTTTAGCTGAAATGGGCTACTTCCAGATAAAAGCACCATTATGGAACTTATACAACCAGATAAAAGAACAAACACTTGGGTGAGAATCAGAAAAGTCCCCCTGGATTTAAACAAGCTGAGAATCTTGTTTTGCCTTCCTCCATCCTTAAATCATACTCTTGTCTTTTCTTGTCGCCAATGCTCTAGCTGCAAAAACTATTTGTGAGTTGTGGAGCACATCTAACCCACTAACCTCGAGAGCTGAAGCCACAACCCAGTTGTCCACAGCATGCACTTCTGGGTCTAGGAGTACCTGCGAGTTGCACATCCAGTTGTGCTGAGGCCAAACTTCTGAATTACCCATAGAGAAATATTTTTATTTTTTTCCTCTTGAAAACCATCTTTTATGTGTTCTTTGGGAATTTCAGGTAAAACCTTGGCTGGACGTATTGCAAGGCACAGGAAAGTTTTGGCTGTATTGTTCTGGCGTGATCCATCCTAGGTCGAGGACAGAATTTTGGCTCTATGAGCCAATTGCTCTCCTGTACCTTGAACATGCCCAGCCAGGGCTCACCTCCTGGCCCATGCAACTAGATGAGAAATACAGTCTCAGTTTCAGCAGAGTTTGGATCAGTCCCCAAAACAGCACATTTCTTGTTTGCATTTCACTTCCTCGTTGAAGATTAATCGATATAGTTCCCTACTCGACGCAGGAATGAGGGTGGAAGGGAGAACTCAACTCCGCTTAACCCCCAGTGTTGAAATCTGGGCAAGGAATGCTTGGTTTTATTTTCCTAGCCTTTCTTATCCTGCTTTGCACCTCATGGGAGCTGTTTGCATGAGTGTTTTGGTGTCGTTCTATTTTTGCTAGCCTTTTCCTAATCCATGCAGCTCTGTGGGGTATATGAACATTTAACATAGTTTTGTGTCATTTCCGTGTTGATTTTGCACACTGGAATTTTATTTTAATGAATTACACATATATTTTACTCAGGAAAGTAGGTGAAATAAGGCTTAAAAGTGAGTGGAAAAAGTCTACTAAAAGCTCTAAATAGGCAATATGGGTACAGGTAGTCCAGATCTCTGAATATTTTTAACTGCACCACCATTGCCATCTGTACTTTGCCACTTTTGTTATGATTGCTGTAGGCACAGGTTAAGATCAGCTCTAGAACACAATTAAGATGTAGTAATTACCACACCAAGGAGAAGAAAAATACAGGGTATTTATTCACACAATGGTATGTGCTGCAAAGCACGAACGGGAGCCTCTGTGTTTCTCTGCAATGCTGGGCAATCATCAGGAGGTGTTAATAGGTAACTCAAGATAAAGGCAACAGCAAAGGGGTGAATTTTCTGCCCTGTCAACACCCTTTCAGGTAGCAGCCGAAACCTCTTGCTCACAGCAGTCCACGTATGGGCTACCCAGGAAGAAAGCCCATGGGATGCTTCCTCCTGCTGCCTGCACGTGTGACCAGCACTAAGCTACACTGACTATTCAGGTCACTTTTCTGATCATTGTTTTAAGAAAACCAGGTGTCTAGACCTACAGAGAATCCTCCACAGAAGCCTCCTCACTCCGACAATGTTCAAATCAGAGATGGCAGAGACAGTGTAGTGATCTGTGCTAATACTGAGTTAATGAGAAAAATCTCCTGTTGGCACAGTGCACATCCTGTTGTGCAAATCAATTCAAGATCACTTAAAGATTTTTTCAAGCTTGGCTGGGGCTTGTCATTCTGCATTCATGCCTCATTTCCCAGTAAAAGTCACCATAAAGACAGTTTTCAAGTTGCACCTAGTTTGAACATGAAAAACAATTGCCATAAGCAGAATGTGACATGCAAATCAAATGGTGCTGGGTGCAGATGGGAGAGACCATTGTTTTGTCTTGTTGGAGAGACAGAGGAGCTGGGACACTAATTCCTTTCCCAAGGCAGTAGTGGTACCCAACTGATGCAGTGACAGAGAACAGCTCATAGTCAGGCTTATCCTCCATTACTGTCCCAAACTCCGTTTTCCTCCTCAGTAAGAACCCAGAGTTTCCCTGCTCTATCTTCCTGGCAGCACTGGAGATGCCCATGTTTTTTCTTTGCTGCCCAGTTTTGCTTTCTAGCAATCCAATACTTGAATAGATGTCTTTGGTGTGACTCAGGAGGCACAATACTCTGACAGGTTTCTGCTGGTTAACTGTTGGCTATTGGTTCAACAGACCAAGGATGCAATCAGATCTGCTGCTGTGCCTCTGCAGCTATGGAGAACTGCCTCCTGATACAGCAACATTGTGTTGAGAGCCTGGGGTTGAATGCACTGGAGAACATGACATTTCTGGGTTTAATTTAAAATGCACAGATTACCTTCATTCATCTGCCTGGGATGGCTGCATTACATTAATGCCTGGAATAAGAGCATCTTTGTTTAGAAATTGGCCCAGACTGATTTAATGCATTGGTGAAACCAATGATTGTTCGACTAGATGATCTTAGTGGTCTTTTCCATCCTTAATTATTCTGTGATTCTATGATTCTGCAATTCTATCAATCTGTGATTCTACAAATAAGAAGACATTACAGTTCTTGTGCCCAAAAACACCTGTGGAGGCAGATGGAAGCCTTCTGGCTGCAGATACTAGTGATGTGTAAGGTGCTGGGAGAAGGCTCCTTTGCTCTATGGCTTAGAGGTTTAGCCATTTTTCTAGGGAGGCTTGGAAAAGCATCAGTGGTACAATTATTTTTCCAGAGTTGCAAGTGATTATGGCTTATTGGCTTGCAGCTCAACTGCAGCCAGGGAGTTTTGGAGGAGACCTTACCGAGCTTCTGACACGTGCCTCCATGTCAAGCAGGGAATATGTCTGAATCATCTGAATGTGCTCCCTAAATGTGGAGACATGAATGGCCTCAGCAAGGAGAGCCAGGACTAAGAATGGAGGCATGGAGCAGGTTTTTGGTGGGGATGGAGTTACAGGAGGACTCATGAGTGTGGGTGCTGCTCTGCATCCTCAGGGATGTGTGCACACGTTGAAATTAGGAATATTACAACTACTTCTCAAGTGCTTTCCTGCAGTTAACGACGCCACCAGCAATTCATTGGGTCTGTGTTACTCTGGGGTTTAAACTCTGAATAACTTAAGAGCAGCTAAGTGAAATGAAAATACCCTTTTGGTTCTGAAGCAGGCAAGTTATTGCTTAAGTTGTCTGCAAGTCACTGCTATGCTCGCTGGTCCCTGTTCTGCAGGCAGGATGAAGACATTTGGTACCTGTTGGTGTAATTTACTGTCACCATGTTTGTTTTGGGTTCAGGCTGAGGTGACCCATGAAAGACAAGCTCTCTCGGGGCAGCAGAATAATAAAACACAACCCTTCCTAAATGGTTTTTTTCTGCATTTTTTTTTTTCAAGTCTTCAGTTTTTTCTCACCATCCAGCACCATGAGCTGTTAGAGATGGCAGCCAGCTCTCCTGTGTTGATATATTGCTTCTTTTTTACTTTTTTTCCCGCATTCTTCCTCATCTTTTCCCTGGATTAGATGCTTGTTCCTAGGGCTTCTCTGACTTTTGCTGCTATTTCCTGTCCTCTCTATGCCCTGAAAGTGAAAGGAGCTTCTCTTGAGGAGGGCTGTGTGCTGCTAAGAGTTGGCTGTGGGACATGAGTAGAGAATGCCTGGGAAGGACAAGGACAGAATCTCACCAGACTGGCCTGAAGCCTCCTTATCATTTTGCTCATTCCCCACTTTGCTGCTTCCTGCGGCTGTGGCAATGATCCCATGCCTGGAAATCTGCAAAAGCCAGCAAAGACAAACCTGAGGCAGAATACTGCTATTTTCCATGAGTGGGACTGTAGAGGGTGCCATACCATAGACTATACCTGGCCTCTTTCAGGTGACAGTAGGCAAGGTGGCTCCTAGTGATGACCTTTGCTCATCAATGACACTCTGTCAGAAAGAAATGCTCAAGAATTTAAAATTTAATTGCACACTGTCTGTGTCCGGCTTGCAAAAACACATACTTGAGTTCTGCCCATGAAGCAAAGATGGATGATGCTGTTCCTGGAACTAATGAGGGAGGTGCTGTCCACCTGTGCTTTGATATGAAATGTTAGGTCAAATGTTATTGTTTTGGTATTTCCACACATTAAAAGAAGTCACGGCTCTGCAGTGGGAAGACCATCTTACTTTGACCTTGGCAGTGTCTTCGTGGATCGTGTTGGGTTCTATTTGGAAAGATAAGGCAATGCGCTTGCACACAATCATTAAAGTTGCAGCAGTAGTTGAAAATTACACAACGTCCTACTGAGCAGATGTGGAATAAGCTGCTTTTCTGTTAGCAAGAGAAAATAAAGCCCCTTCTGCATCCTACCACTGTATTTGTGTATGCTGTGGTGCACATCTTAGTAGTGCTTAAAGGCCACAAAGAGTGGAGCAAGTTTTGAGGTCATCAAGCAAGTCTGGAAGCCCTGCAATGGGAGCTAACTGTAACATCTTTCAAAAGGTTCTCCTGGGGTCCATATGTGTAGACTGGTAAAGCTGTTAACGTTCCCAATTAGGTTTTAATTTATCTTAGTTTCCTCAGTATTGCCATTAAAAGTCACACCATACAACCATTAAAGCTTAGCATTACAATCTCAGTTTTGTCAGGTGCTAGCCAGCAAATCTCACTATACACAAGCTGCAGAAACTGGACTTTAATTCCAGCTTTAAAAAAAAACAACACACGTTTAAATGGGTCAGGAGAATTTACCCTGGACATCTGTTTGACGTATAATGTGAGGATATTTAAAAGTCTTTTAACAAAAACAAATAAAGGCTTCCACGTTCCCAAGGACAGAAACCATTTAATCTACTTGTACAGTCCTTTCAAGAATGTACCATTTTGGCAGGAGATATATGTCATTAAAGAAACAACCAATAAGATTTATTATGGCTAATTTATGTCTCTAACAGCTAAGACATGTTTTGGGGCAGTAGAGCTCACCACGGGCAGTATTTTCCTTCCTGCACATTCTTATTGTTTTAGTTTATTATAGCAGCACGTCTTGTGAGATCATTTATTGCTTAGCATGATGGTACGAAGAACCCATTTATTACCGGGACACATCAACACACTGAGTGAGATCACTCCCTTTCCTTTGGGTCAGCGTACTGTAGGTGATGAAATCATGTATTTATCTACAACTTATTAGATGCATTTGATTGACTGGGGATCAATTTTTGTTTAACCAACTGTGCTGATGAGGAAGTTTCTCAGTGTACTGCTGCAATGTTTCAAAACAGCCGTTAAAATAATTATCATAAGGCAGGACCATAGGGCAGTCCTGTAACACATGTTTGCAGCGAGAAGAGGACAGTGCTAGCAACTCAAAATATAAGCCATATGGAAAACTCATCTGCCTCAGAGGGGGAAAAGGCTCAACCTGTTGTAGGTTTTTTTATAAATTGGGAGCGGTACAGTAAATGTTTGGGATAACCCAAGTCACCAGTAGGTCTTTCCTGCCATTGGTGAACTCCTGACCTCATTTCCTTGGAGAGCTGTTAAAATGAAGTCAGAGGGCACGCAGAGTCATTTGCCGGCACCATTTTGACTTGTGTGGTCTAGAAAGTTAACAGATTTTCCCACTTTCCAAGAGATGGACACAGCAACCAGGGGAAAGATGAGATATCCTCATTATCCTTCTGTGCAGGCTGGCCAGGAGGGCAGTGGGGAGGATGGTGAGCACCATGAGGCAGAAGAGGACATCACTGCGGACAGGGTTCTCATCTGTGGGGTGCAACTAAGGCTGGCAATATCTTTGATCATAGAATCAAAGAATGACTTAGGTTGGAAGGGCTCGCCAAGGTCATCTAGTTCCAACTCTTCTGCTGTGGGAAAGGTTGACAATCAATTGGTAGCTTGGCATTAAATCTTGCTCTGAGAGTTTACATGGGAGCTAGACAACTGGTCAAAATAAAGCAAAACTGGGCAAATAAGGAGCTGAAGGACACGATGTTGATGTCAGAGCTCATCTGAGGACAAGGTCCTGTGGGCTGGAGCTGGCCTGCAGGCTGCAATGAGTAATGGTTGGTACCTTCCTCAATAGTTTGCAGCATCCCCTAATATCTCCCTCCAGTTTCAAAGTCCTGTATGATCCTAGCATTCCCAGGATCATGTCCTGCTACAGGACTTATGTGCATCCTAGGTTCTGTGTTCTGGGAGCTGGCTTGGGCTTTTATGGCAGACAGAGGAAACCTGCTGGAAATCTGGACACAGGCAACTCCAGGATCACCCGCACCCTGTTAGCTTCTGGCACAGAAGGTTTCCTTCCCTCTTACTGCTCCTGTTGCCGCAGTAATCCCTATTAGCATCTCTCTGACACGTGCCTTCCACAGTTGTGTGCACCCCTATACTACAGCTCTTTCTAACAGGAGGCTTTTCCTTTTTAAGGGAATTCATACCCTACAATCTGACAGTAATTAAAGAATCCACATGTGCATACCATTCTGCCAACCAATTCATGAGCTGCTCCATTAATTGCTTCCTACCAACACCCATCTTCCTTGCAAACCCCCCTGCCTTGTTCTCTGCTACTCCCCTGGATTGGGATCATGGTGCTGGCAGCACCCAGCCCTGACGCCAGGAGGATGCTCACCATCCCTCCACCCGCGCCAATAGCACAATGGTGATGAATTAGCGTGAAAAGCAGTGGCAGCGGTCAATCTGCAACACTCTGAGGCTAAGCAGGCAAGTAAATAGCAGGCAGCATGTTTCATTTTATCACTGCGCTCCGGCAAACACCAGACATATGTTCCCTGGCATGATACAACTCTACAGCCTAAGGTAGATCATAGGAAACGCCAACTACTTTCAGCTGTGCTGGTGCGATGAAATGTTTCAGACATATGGTCCCAGGGCTAGTCTGTACATAGATGATGCCTGGAAATGTGGAGAAAGCATTTGGGAATGAGCAATACACATCGGTGGATTCCCAAAGTCTGTGGCACAGGGAAGGCACTGGGTATAGGAGAAGGGAAGCCCTGCTGAAAAACTCAGTAACTTGGGGTTTAAAGGCAAGTTCGTTTATTTCCCAGCCCCAGGTTTTGTTTCTGTCCCCAGCAGCTATCCCTACAGTTGTCCTAATTCATTTCTCCTGCAGTTGTTTCACACTGCATTGCATTTTCCTCTTACCTGTGGTTTGCTAAGGAGTTGGGGGAAATCCTGCTGGATCGGAGACCTACTGTATAGAAGAGAAGGCTTTTCCAGGAGTTTACAGAATTGTAGTGCAAAGCCTCCTCTTCCCATCCATAGCATCTAGTCTCCAGGTGGTTCAGTGCTGCAGGGACCAAACATCTATTTTCCACGTGGGTCCCCTCACACACTCCTGTTGGGTTTGAGATGCTCTGTCCCCCACAACCCTGTGGTTCCTCCCCATGTTCTCAGCTCCGTTTCATTCCCAGGGAAGCTTTTGGGTGATAGCAGGGGCCAGGAAGGACCAGAAGGATAATAAAACCTTGGGAACGGGTGTGAAAATGGACAGAGTAAAGAGACTTTTTCTCTCAAGTGTTTTTTCAGCCTCTAGTTAATATGCTGGTGGATGCGCAGTCTGCCAGCTGCATTAGACAGAAGGCCCTACTGTAATGCTCTAACTATCCTTTATTGCCCTAGAAATCATTAAAATTTCCTGGTTAGGACGAGTGGTTACTAATTTGTCTGTCTGCACACAGTCCTCTCCTTGTGGCTTTACATACCCAAATTTTGTGGCTTGGTGAAAGTCTCGGTGCTTTGATGAATCCAATTCCTCATCCAGGCACAGTGATACTTGCTGGTCTGAAGGCAAGTTCATAAATCAGGATAGATGAATATTCCTGGAGCACACTTCAATCAGCTTTAAGTGACTTAATTCAACTCAGACTGATTCCTTATCGATTTAAATGACTCATTTAATCTAAACTTTAATGTCAATCAATCTTTCTACCTTGCCGCTCTCATCTTCCAAGGCAGGAGAAATGGGATCCAGCTGTTTGTGTTTAGGTTTGTGAATTGCTGCCAAGGCAGAGAAATGGGGGTTTGGGGCTTTTGTGCGTGTGTGTGTGTGCAGTTATCCAAACATTCCAGAAAGTTAGCTTCCCAAGCAAGAGGACACATACCCTGACATCTCTGAGGAGTGTCACTGGAAAGGTTGTTGGAGGCCATCTGCTCATCCTTGCCATGAAGCAAGTTCAGTCCCTGAGGTGCTGGCTCATCTCAGTCTTCTCTTTGCTAAACAATACCATTTATCTGCTTCTGCCTTGGGGACCACATTTACTAGACTTATGACCATTCTTGGTGCTCTTTGCCAGGGCTCTCCAATGGACCCTTATCTTTCTTAACGCCCAGTTATCTTTGCAAAGTGTGCAGTACAGACAGTAACAGTAACAGTAACAGACAGCAACAGTACAGTAACAGCGTAAGATCAAACAAGCACAGATACAAATGCTAAATGAAGCTTTTTTTTTTTTTTTTTTTTTTTTTTTTTTTTTTTTTTTTTGGTGAAGCAGGAAAATCAACATTATGTCCATAACCTATTCCTGTGCAGATTCAGCAGGTACATGATTCTTTACCTCTAATGCTTCAGTGTCCAATACTAGATACTCATGTCCTAGAATCGTAGAATGATAGAATGGCTTAGGTTGGAAGAGACCTAAAAGCTCATCCAGTTTCAAAATCTGCCATGGGCTGGTTGCCTACCACCAGCTTAGGCTGCCCAGGGCCACATCCAACCTGGCCTTGGGTACTTCTGGGGATGGAGCACCCACAGCTCTCTGGGCAATGGATGGCAGCTAATGGAGTCAGTGGCCTAGTTGGATATCAATGCTCAGTATAGCAGACTACACAGCTAGCAATTGACCAGCTGGGGGATAACTGGGAGGAGCCTTGTCAAGTATTCTCATGGTATCTTGAACAGTATTACCTACTAGCACAGGTGAGAACCGTTGAAGGATATCCACAGTTGCTCAGGGAAACATTAGTGAATACTATCCTAAATGGGAGATCAATTATGCATTTCAAATCCCAAGGATAACAGCACATGAGGAAATTAAGTCCTTAACTGGTGTTAAGAGGTAGCAACAAGTGGCTGCAGGTATCAGAGCTCAAAGAAAAGAAAAGTTGGAGGTGACTTCACAGAGGATCTCATGTTAGCCACACAGAGTGCATGTCAAGGGCTTTGGGATGGCATACAAGTCCCCAGCTCTACACAAGCCTGTGGACACCACAACAAGAGGCCATCCTGACATTTGAGAGCTGCCTTTCCATTTCTAGCACCCTCTGGCTGGGATGGTGTCACAGACCTCCCAGGGCCATGCTTCAACATGGTTCCAATTGTGGTCACAGGGATAAGTGCACTTGAGTTACTGCACTGTGCCAGCCCAGCTCAGATACTTCTGAGATGGCACTTCTATTATAAATCTTGAGTTCCAATCCTTTTCTCCAGCATCCAAAAATTCCTTCTGAGTTGAAAATTGGCACATGTGGGCTTGGCTGGGGATAATGTTTTTCCACCAAATTTGAAAAAAAAAGAGATTAGGTTCAGCTGTTTTTAATTTAGGAAATTGGTGTGTGTGGGGTATATGTGGGTATTGAAACATCTGAAATCTCTTGTCGACACACACACCATTTTTTGTTTGTTTGTTTGTTTGTTTGTCTTGCTCTGGGCCTTTGGAGCATGAAATATTCCTTAGTCCAGCCTGAGAACAGAGCACAGAAAGGTGAGTCTGCACTACTTCAGTGTGCTTGACTTCAGGATAATGTCATTCCTCCTGCTGCCCATACACATTCCAGTGCATTGGTTCGTCTTTATTCAAGTAAGAATGTTCAACTCTTGAATAGTTCAAGAGTATGTGTTTGTTCCTTCTGGCTAATCACGTATTATGGGGACAAAGGACTGAGTTTTAGCTTCTTGTGTCCTGTTCTCGTAATTTCTATGCATTTGGCAGTGACATCAGTCTCTCAGCCTCTGACTTTTTCTCGGGTTTTGTCTAATGGAGGTTTAATTATATCTCAAAATCAGCACGTGGGAGACTTATCAAGTCTGTGAACCTGGATGGCTGGGACACTCACCTGGGATTAGCTGATTTAGGATTCTGGGTAAAGTTAGCCACGTTCTGGGGGAAGAGTCTGGGGGCCACCTCAACGAATCAGGGCCCTAAGGAGAGGGTCAGTGGGGCTTATTAAGGTTGTAGCCCATTCTCCCCTCAAACTTGGTTCTTTCTGGTGGTTACCAACAGCCTGCTGATCTCCAGGTCTCATCTCCTACTCAGTTGCAGTGAAGTTCACCATCAGGCTACCTCTTCTAGTGCCTTTCCTTCCTTAGCCTGCAGTCTTATCCTATCAGCCATAGACTCAATGATGAATGGTTGCCTTTCTGTTTGCATCCACCATTCACAAATATGAATGTTTATCAGCATGATTACATGTGAGCTGCTCTGAAACAAGCTCAGCTCATTTCCTTCACCCATCTGATCACAGTTTCAGGGGCTCAGCCTGTTCTTCCCTTCCTCTGGTCCCTCTGCAATCAATCTGCATTTCTCTTGAGTCATAAACTCAAAGCTGAATGAAGCTCTGCATTTCTGTCTTGTGTCCTGGGACAACACTCCCATGATGCATGCAAAACCAGCCACTTTCATTTGGTGGTTTGATTTGCTCTCAGTCATTAGCAACATAGATTGCAGTCCATGGGTCTGGTTCTTATGGTTGGACTAGATGATCTTAGTAGTCTTTTACAACCTCAGTGATCATATGATTCTGCAGACCTGTTCCTCTGCCAGATGCTTCCCCTTCCAAATTTGTGCTAAAAAAAACAAACAACAAACAAAAAGGATTAATGGCCGTAAAACTCCAGTCCCTGACTGGGCTTGTATACTGACATATGTAGTGCCAGGAGTTTGGCCAGGCTGGGGTAGAGCCAGACCCAGTGATCCTGGGCCATTTTCCTTTTGGTACAGGCAATGAAATAGCCTCTGTCATTCTAACAGTCATTCAAGCTTTACAGCATTTTATTTATTTATTTATTTATTGTGAGCTCTTAAAATTTTAGACTCTTTTGTCTTCAGTCCATGTGAAAAGTGGACGGCGCTGTATTCTTAAGTGTAATTATGTGGATTTGAAAGTTCCCTTTTTATTCTTTTTACTGTTGGAGTCTTAAACGCGGCATGGGCTATAATCAGCTGCAAAATGCATCCATGTGCAATGCACATGGCAAAACCATTTCTAGCCGTATCTCTGCACTAACAGCATCGCTGCTCTCTGAAGCAGCCGGAACTTGGATTTCCGCTCCAGAAGAAATTCTTACATTTCACATGTTGTTTTCATGCCCAGTCAGAAAACAGAGGATTTCATCCCCCCCATCCATCCAAGCGACATTATAAAGCTGATCTTGAATCAGCCAAAGTGTGGTTTAGACAAAAAGTGAATGTTTTACTTTCTCACTTAGGCTTTATTTGTACTTAGCTGTTTCAAAATAGTTTCAATGCAGACCATCCTGCTCCGATATGTGCTCTTTGTTTCAATGTTTTACAACCAACTTCTCAAAGTCAGGCCGTTCTCCTAGAAGGTTTCATTTTTTCATGGAATGGCAGTCACTAATGGAAAACATTCCATCAAAATAATCTTGACAAACTTCGGCTATATTCCCTGCAATTGCTGCTCCTGGTTTTAGATTACTGTTTGTATCCTAACTGGTAGTTATTTATGTAGAGCTGTGTTTCTGAGCATCTAATGGAAGAAAATATCTGTTTGGGAGAAAAGCGCATTAAAATGAGAGGAATTATCTGTTGGCTTTTGTGCTTTTAAGAGTGTAAATTATGTATTGTTTAAGAGTGTAAATTGTGGATATGTCACTTGGGGAATCCTTGTGCTTTTGGCACAAACGTATGTCTCTCTTGAAAAAAAGGAAGTTCCCAAACTATTTAAAACCTTCCCAACAGACCTCCCACAAATGGTAACTTCTTGAAAGCCCCCAACGTCTCCAAAGATGTACGTGGCTTCAAAAGGGAATCCCCTCCAATGATTAGAACCGTACAGAGTCCCATCTGGATTCGAGCTCCAATAATAAGGGTCAGGACCTTGTCCATACATAGTAGAAAAAATACTGTAAGAAAGCACTTTTTTAGTATTTCCAGATGTAGAGAGAACATTTTTCTTTTTGAAATACAATGAGAAAGCTTTGTCAAGCTTTTTTGGAAACAAATATATAGGCAAGCACAGCTAAGAAAAACATTTTGCCGAACAGTAAAGACACGTTAGGGCAGGTGAGTTTAGGGGTTGGAGGCACAACGAGTTACCAAAGGCCAGAATATTTTTGAACTGTACTGTAAATGGGATTTATTTAAATCAAACGAGGAATCACATTTTAAATAGATTCTTAAGCTTTTCAGGCCAGGAGGGGTCATTAAATTTTCTAGGCTTTTCTCCAGTATGACCTCGCCTGTTGAATTTCCCCCTCAGTTTCTCTTGTGAAGGAAATAAATGAGGAAGTAACTCGTGTTTGGGTAATGTTGGGAAGATCTGCTTTAGTTGACCTTGTTATCAAGTGCTACAAAGAGCACTGCTTCTCCCCGCCATCCCTGTTGCTGCAGCACCACATGCTTTGGCCCACCTTGGGGTTTTCTTGGCTTTGGCCTTCACCCATTATTTCCTTTTGTCCCTTTTCCTTTGTGATGTAAAAAAAGAAAAACCTTTAAGCACATGGCATTCTTTACTCCACAAAGGTAGTAATTAAATCACTTTTTGATCTTCCTTTCGATAAGTGAAAAAGCTTAACCCCCTTGAACATCCCTCTGTTTTTAACTCAAGTCTTGGAGTAATTTGTCTGGTTGTCCCCTGAACCACATCACTCAGGTGTGATCTGAAAGTCAGGTATGACTTGCTTCCAAAAAGTACTATGAGAAACAGAATTAAATGAAAAGAGTGTTTTGATGAAAGCAACAAAAAACAAAACAAACAAACAAACAATAGCCCTGGGGATGGTATCTGCAGACAAGATAGCATTGCATACATCTGCCAGTTTCAAACGTGGATAACTGGATGCACATAGAAAAGGGTTTGATTTCCATGAAGAGTATAATAAGAAAAATATTTTTCAACGCATTTGGAATTTGTTCTTGATTTTTTATTTTTTTTTAAAGCAACCGAGATATAAGCATTTTCTCCTAGTCTCATTTTTTATGGGATTTTTAGATTTCATTAGATACCACATGTGTTTCTTGGGTTTCTTTTTGGTTCACAGACTTCTCTTCTGCTTCTTTGTCTCCTTTGCTCCCATTTCAAAATAGGAAAAGAAAGGGAGATGAAAATACTTCTGCATTTTTGTCAGGAAAGAGAAAGTCTTGATGCCTCTTTTCTTTATGGGGACAGTACAGCACATTGTGGGGATTGTGGTAGTTGGAGATGTAAGATCATGTCATGACAGCAAATGGGATGCAGTCCTGAAGGTGTGATAGTAAGCAACATTGTGACTGCTGCAGAACAGGTAAGAAATGCACATTTAGCACGAATCTGGTCTCTGTGTTTGCAAGGCAAGAGTGATGGGAGGGAAAGGGCCTACGAGGTCATGGTGTGTTTATGAAAGCTCAATTTCCTGGAAGCATGGGACCTTATGAGACTTTTGGTTTTCATTTTTAAAAACACCGTGTTTCTAGCCCTTGTGACTGCAGGGAAAGGCTCAAAAACATCATCTCTGCGGGCTGATGAGCCTCAAAAAGCACTGGGGAGTGAAAAAGAACCTTTCATGTATCGGGATTCTGAAGTCGGCTCCCCAGATGCCTGGAGCCTGACTCACGGTGCTGGACGTTTCTGCTTGGCAGAGCACCTAGGGTAAGATCCCTATATGATCCACTTCTTCCAGAGAAGGTCTGGAAGCAGTGACTGGTTTGCTTGGGTTGAGATTTTGGTTGAATTTCTTTTCCCTTCAATTTTATTTAAATGATCCTCTGTGATTTTGTGCTGCCATCAGTCAAATTCGGTGTTGGTTACTGATAAGCAGTGGTGGAACATCAAAAGGAAGAGAAAAACTGATGGGCACCTTGCACATCCTAGAACCGGTAGTAATAAGATGGTGTTGGTGGTCTGAAAGTTTATCACAGAAGAAGGTCCCCTCTTGTCTTGGCCATTTCATTCTGAGTTTATCCTGACAGAAAGCTCAAAGTAGTAGTGTGCCTTTGCAGAAAACGTGCTGTTTCAAGGCACAGTTCCCCTTATCTCAGATCTCCTTCCACCCGTCCCCGTGCTGAGAGAGATGTAGGAATTAATCTTGTGCTGTTAATTGACGAGCAGCACAGATTCAGCAGCCCCTCCGCTGTCCTGCACGTCCCTGGCAGGAAGCAGGGGGAAGCAAGAGGCGGTGAGAGGGAGCTGAGCACCATGTGGAGCCCAGCTCCATCCATCACGTTATCTGTGCAGCCGCTAAGTGAAAGCACATTGCGGGAACCCGATACTCCCTGCCACGAGGAGTGCGGTCAGGCACGCTACAGCCACTTGCTCAAAAAAGGGGATTTGGGAAAAAAAAAAAATGGGAGACCTTCCCATCCTTTTTGTTTGTCACAATGTTGGTAGCATAGGAGTGTTAGTTGCCATGTAGTTATCTATCCGGAACAATCTTGTGTTGATAAAAATAACAATCACTTGTGTCACCTTTTATGAATGTGAGGATTTGGGATTTTCTTTACGCTTCCCATTAACTTGAAGGCTGGATGTTTAGAGCTACCAGTCCTATAAACAGTTTTAAATTTATACACGTCATCTCTGCTGTAAGTCTGTACAGTCTTTAGAACCCTTGCTTGCCCCAGCTCTTAAAATCCCTTCTAGTTTAGTTTCCAGAAGGAAACAAGTGAAAGCACATTAACACCACGTCTGTTTGTAACATAAACTGTTGCACACTGAGTACAGGATAATGGGGGAATGGCTTTAAACTGAAAGAGGGGAAATGTAGGTTAGATGTTAGGATGAAATTCTTTACTCAGAGGCTGGTGAGGCTCTGGCAGTGCTGCCCAGAGAGCTGTGAGTGCCCCATCCCTGGAGGTGCCCAAGGCCAGGTTGAATGGCGCCCTGGGCAGCCTGAGCTGATGGGAGGCAGTCAGACAGGCTGTCCCCAGCATGTCCCCAGCAACTGCATCCTTCTCCCCTCTGCAGTATCCCTGTCCCAAACTGGTTACCCCATTCATTGCTGCATCTCACTTGTCATTCGCATGCAACACCTTGCTGGGAGCCTGCTATGAGGCCTGAGAGCATTGCCTTGCTGATCAGGGATAGTGACAGGGATGGGCAGTATTTATTTGTCATTCACAATTCTGTGCATGTAGCAAAGCTCCATAACAAACCCTTTTTTCATAGCCTGAAAACAGCAGCCAGCTAGCTGCCAAGCTTCCACACCTCCATGGATGAGCAGGAGCAATTTTGGAGAGCTTTGCTAGGTTCCACTTGAAACCCCAATTTAGATGTTTGATATCTCTGCCCTTTCAAATCACAGCAGGATGAAATTCAAGGGTGAAAAATGTCAGCTGCAATATAGATCGCTGGATTCTTTACAGACATCTTAGAAACCAAAACAAAACCACCATAAGTTTTTATTTTTCATCATTGCTTTCTGTTGTATGTTTCCTAAAATACAATTTGAGCTGGTCTGATACACCTTTATTACTTTTTATATTGTTTAAGGAGTGGGGAAAAAAAAAGAAAGTCATAGCTGTACAGATTTTCATCTCGCTTGCTGTGGGGCTTCAGAGGTGGAAATTTGGCCTCAATTTTGTACTCAATTAGAAGGTAGTTATGTTTGCTGCCCACCCGACGCCATGTTGCTGCCTACAGGATCCATCTGGATCAACCATGAGGATCAACAGTGGCAGGTCAGTGCATCGGCATTGACAAAGCCAATGTGAAATATGACAACTCAACTTGCCCCACACGTTGCCAGCAAGTGCTCTCCAGAAGAAGATGGTTTTGCTCTAAATCCTTGTCTAACTGAAGTAGTTGAAAGAGTAGAGATTTGTTAGCAGTCATTAACACTGACACTGCTGCCCAGAGAGCTGTGTGTGCCCCATCCTTGGAGGTGCCCAAGGCCAGGTTGGATGGGCCCTGGGCAGCCTGAGATGGTGGGGGGCAGCCAGCCCATGGCAGAGGTTGGAGCTTGGGGAGCTTCAGGGTCCGTTCCAACCCAAGTCATTCTGTGATCCTATGGTTCTAACAATCATCTTATTTCTAGGTGGCCTCCTGAGCCTTTGTGAATAAGCATCTTTGCATTACAGATGCAGATAATTGCAAATTAACTCTTTTTTTTCCCCCTGAAAACGTGTTGCTCTTGGGCTGGAGGTGAATTGAGCTTTTAAAGTGAGCGGTGGAGATGCAGTTGTGTCATTAACAATGAGTGGCTTGATCCTGCTAAAGTTAAAAGCGCTATGAAAAAACACCCAGATTTTCTGCATTCCACTTCTTCAACTTGATTTCAGTCTGTCTGGTTGCCTAGTCATGGATGAATTTCAAACTTTTGATTGAAATATGGACAGTATGTGATTTAATCAGTACTTGTTTTATCTGCAATGCTCCGTTTGAACTCTTTGTAGCATGCTGTATCTTGGCATGCTAAGACATGCTTCGAATTTGCCATCTGGTTTTGGAACGGAGTACCTGTTTCTTTTACGGTTGCACTCCGTATTCCTCAGGGGGTCTGTTTGTTTGCTTTACAATTTTTTGATTCAGGATTCTGCTAAGGACAGAGCCCTCCTCTGTCCCACCCAGGGAAGCAGCACAAGGGAGGCAAAGAGCCGTGCACAGCCCGATGTGCTAACCTCAAAACCTTTTGAAGTTTGGTTCGGATCTGTATCCAAAAGTTGGGATGCTTTTCTGAAACTCATCCAAACATATCTGAGACTCTTTGGGTTAGGAACTGGGTTGAAACCCACGAGGGTAGGCACTTTTTATTTTTTAATCCCCTGTCCAGGATCTCTATACTTTTTTTTTTTTTTTTTTTTTTTTTTTTTTTAATGCAAAGACCAGTAAAAATCATAATTCCTGTGGAACTCAGTAGTTCTCCTCCCACTCTCAGAAGGACTGAAGATGGTCAGATGTGTGCAGTCACTATGGATGAGGGTATAGGATGAAGTTATCCTGTTTTCTCTCCAGGCTATACCTGGCACATGAGGCATGGGATGCAGAGATACCCCCCCAACATAAGTCACCATCTCTTCTCTAGAGCCCTGCACCTAGCCTTGCTGATATACGAGCCTGCAGGACCCAAACACTGGCCTTGCCAGCATAAATTTAGGTTCTCTTGGCTGCTGATTTACGTTGCCCGGAGCTTGCCCGCTCCTGCCCGGCGCGCCGACCTGCCTGGGGGCTTTAATAAGGTCCTGTGCTGTATACCCTATAAATTACTGCCCAAAAGCTTTGATACAGCACACTGCTTGAGGAGGCAGAGTATCTGAATCCCAACCTTCCCAGTAGGGCCTCGCTTGTTTTTTACCCCTTCAGCCTCAGTTCATCAAAAAGGCAGGAAAAGCCTCTGCGAGCACCGCTCGCCTGCTCCTTATTCCCCTCCTAATGAATGTGGAAATATCTATGGCAAAGGGAATTTATGGATGAAGGAATTTCAGTTACCATCATTTCATCTCTGCTGTAATAAGGCGGTCTGCGGCTGACAGCCTTGTAAAATACTTTTGGGACGCAAAGCCGCGAAAAACTCCTGGGAAACAGTCTTCTGGGCGAGCCTTTGCTTACATCCAGGGGGAGAAAACAGCCTTTTAACGTCCAGAAGATGTTTATAACATAGAGCAGCTCCTGTTTCCTTACAAGTCTCTTCTCTAAGCCAAACGAAGGCAAACCAAATACTTTATTGAGTGGGCTCTGATGACCGCTTCTTTTTTTTTCTTAAATGAGCAGATCTGTTTAAGGAAAAAAGGGGGAAAAAAAGGTATATGAAAAACACAAACGAACTTCAGATGGCGAGTTTAACCTCCAGTGGTCTCGTAGATTAAAAAACATTAAATCTTTTTATCTAAATTCTAATAAAAATCATGTCTGCCATGGTTTTAGTGACTGCTTCCAACTGCACTTAAAAGCTTATTATTTTCAGGTCAGGTAATGTGCACTGTAAAAATTTATGTATATGTGCATATATATTTATTTTTTAAACCATTAAATTAATTCACACTTTCTATAAAAATATAGTTGAAGCATTTGTGCCTGTCACAGTTTCACCTGGAAAAAGCTTTGCATTTAAAACAAGTCAGTGTTTTTCAGATAGCTAACGGAGGAGAGGATTTTCATTGCTTATCAGGTTTGTCGCTCATTTATTTTATGGCATTTTCCCCCCTTTGTGCACTGTTATCGGTATTCCATGTTTTAATGTGTTAGCTGAGAAAAATATGTTGGGTTTTTCTGTTTTGTTTTGTTTCAAATCATCTAAAACTAATAAAGTATGGGGAGGAGTGAGGCAGCTTGGCTGTCTTCAAGCAGAAGTGTTCCCAGGCATGATGCTGAGCTGTTGATTTCACTGGCTGGAAACACCAACCAAACCCTCTGCATCCAAAGGAAAACACAAACATTCCCCAATAAAAGGAAGTTCTGAAGGTTTTAAGGGAAATCGCTGCGGACTCTGGCGAAACTGAGATGAGCACAACTTGCTGGATGAGTTGAGTGTTGAAGAAATGAAACTTTCAAGTGACCACAACTATTCATTAATTTGGGTTGGATTCAGCTGGTAAGGAGAGGAAAACTAGGAAGGCAAATTCAAATTGTTAGGGTTCTTTCTGGTGTTTGTTATTACTATTTTTTTCTTGGGGGGTGGGTTTTTTTTTGTGTTTTTTTTTTTTTTTTAAATATGTTGAAATACGTTTTGAAATATGTCTGGTCTTCATTTTTGGTGAAAAAAAGATATTTGATCCAAACTTCAGCACTGCTGCCCACTGCCACCCCCACCACTCCCTACTTTTTTTCTTCCAAAGGAAACCCAAAGCTGAGTATTTCACTTTTTGTTGATCCAAAATAACTTGGGATGTGCCTGAGGTTTCATTTGTTGTTCTGATTTGTTCGCTCAGCTGAAAATTAGTTTATTCCTGTGGCTTTGTGGCATGTGGTCTTGGGGCACAGAGGGAAGGGGTGATGGAAGAACAGGCTGCAGAGGCTGTGTCCTTCATGAGCTGCCAGGGGGCAAGCTTGGTGGAACCCTGACACCTTTGGGTGGAGAAGAGAATCATAGAAACAGAATTATTAAGGTTGGAAGAGACCTCTGAGATTATCTAGTCCAACCACTGCAAGACCATTAAGCCCAAACTGCTTATCTTGTCAACCAGTGCTGTCCTTACCTGGAAAGGAGATGACTTGGGTTGACTTGACAGTATACAGTTTTGATGAATTTCTGGCAATTGGCTTTAATTGTTGCTTACAACTGAATGGACAGGCCCAATTACAGGAATTAGACTTGTTCCTACCCTACTTAAAATGAGGAGTTTTTAGTGGCCTTAGCCATGCTGGACAGGGAATTTGCTGTGTATCCACCTGCTTAGTTGTGCATAATATTTCTTTCCATGGAAATTGCAACAGATGCAAAGAGCTGTACATTTTTACCAGCAGTGAACAAGAAGCTGTATGCCATGCTTGTGAAAACCTGCACAAGCTAAGGCAACCCACTGTTCCACAGCTACTGTGACAGTGTCATTGCTAGGAAAATATTGCCCACACGATCCATCTTTCATTGTCCCAAACAGATGGAAGTCCGAAGACACAAAATCCAAACAGTGTGGTGGGTGTCATAGAATAGTCCAGCCAAGACTGACAATGTGCTTTGTGGTCTTCAAACTGGTGTGAGGCCTGGCATTACCATATTGCAGGAGAAAGGTGGTCTTTTTGGCTGGCCTGACTCTGGAAGTTTGAGCCTTCAGCTTAGCCAGTGTTGCAATGCAGCAGTCAGAGTTTATGGTTTGTACTGGTTCTGGGAAATCCCAAGGGATCACCACTTTCCTATCCCGAAAGAGAGCACACCATATTACCCACTGAGGGCTGGATCTTGAATTTTGACTTCAGTGAGGAATTCATATCACTGCTTCATGACCCCAGCTTATAGTGGTTACATCACATCTCATCACTGGTGATGATGTGATCCAGGAAGCTGTCACATTCAGCCTCTTGCTGGTTCAGCAGATCAGCAGTGTTACCACTACTGAAACACACCACCCACTTCTCACTGTGCTCACAACCAAAGTTTGGCCTCCAAAATCATTCAGCAGGCTTCAGTAAATGTCATTGGGTACAATTGTTTCCACATGGAGGAATTCAATGACACACCTTTGTTTCACCTGCATTTTCCTGTGTCAGGCACCATTCTGTCAGAGTGCCCTTCTGCTGCCATCTGTTACACAGCAGCAAAAGGGAATGGGGTATTGGTGGGAAGGTTCAGCCTGTTCTGTTATCCCACCAACATCTGCCTCTGACATCATGGGACAACATAATAAGATAGGAGGCATTATTTTTGGAGCAACCCTCTCATTTTGTATAACTGTGTGATTTCCCTTGAACGCTTCTTACATGCACTCCATCCCCTTTGTGTGTGTCTGTTAGCTAAAATCAGTGCAATGAAGGATGGCAAAGGACTGTGCAAGGCACCAAGTTGTGTTTGACTTGCACTGGTCAGATATAAGCGGTCCAGACTGCTTTATATTTGAAAATACAACATCAGATTTATATGCTATTCGGTATCACATACTCTGCTGATAACTCTAAATGTGTCCTGACATCCCCTGGTACACCCAGGAGCCAAGTGAGCCTCAGGGTATCCCTGTCCCTCCAAAATGCTCTTGGCTGCAGCAAACCCATCTATCAGGCTCTGATTCAGGCCATTTTGTGTCTCCCTTAACTCAGAAGGAAGCTTGATGTGGCACAAAAAGTTAGTGGGAATCATGAAAATGTTAATAGAATGGGATGAAACAACTGTCTGATGTCCAGATGCGCTCTCCAATGGAACTGAAGACCATTTTGGACACCAGTATTTCCCTCTGTAAACATTATTCAAGCAACTCAACAATTTTTGCCCCTGATAGAAGCATTTTGCCACCAGGAATAGTGGGGGGCAGGGGAAGTTCTGGCTCTCCATCCTAAGAGCAGCTAACCAACACTTTACATCAAAGCCCTTTCATTCCCCGGCAGGAGGAGTTATAAATGGGCCTCGGTGCAAGCGGCACGGCTCCTGCCTGAGGACCGAGTGTTAGAAGTACCTCATGCTTTCATATGCCACAACATTAATATCAACCATCCTGGAAGTTAAAAGAATATTTATACACGTACGCATCACATTAATAATGCATCAATTGACTGCTCTTATATTTAGAAACTAATATATTAAAACAAATTACCAAGTGACAAAACTTTCTTGACAGGGGATGAAATATATTGGTCTGCTTTATTGTATGTTCTATATATTATTAGAAATCGAGTAAATTCTTCCCATACTGTGACTTTTTAAAATAAAGTCTTCGTGTCTGATTCTCATTTGCGCTCCGGGCTATGTATGCTTCCCTGCAAAGTGGCAATAGGGCAGATAAGAACGAAGTCTTTCAGAGCTGAAGGCACCCCTATTTGGGATGTACTTGATTGGAGAAAATAACCTTTCGCCCAGTAGGTAACTGTGCCGGGGGTGGACGTATAAAGCACAGATTTCAGGGACTCGATACTAAAATTCTGGAAGGTCTTTAGAGTAATCCTTTAATCTGTTTACTGTTAGATACAAGAGAAAATGCTTATTTACAAGAGTAAACATCTACTTCCATTTCAAATAGGGGCTTAATCTGTTTAGGGAAAGGCTTGAGAGGAAATAATTCAAACTACTTTAAAGATTAAGGTTATCTTTTTTTTTTTTGCCTTCAAAGGAGTTCGCGGGCAACCTTCAGAGGAAGGCATATTCGTTCCGTCTGAAAGTGCTTTAAATGCTCCATTATTTGACCCTGTAGCAGCGAAGCTCAATGTGAGATTGGCCAATTTTGGCCCCTTTTGCAGTGATTTTAACCCTGTGATTTGAACCCTGTGAAAAATGGAAAAATATTCCATTTTTACTTCTGTCTTTCGGTAATTAGGGCATCCTGCAGCAAGCATTAGGGATGCTTTGGAATGGCTTAGTGATTAAATGCTTGGTTTTCTTTTAAGTCTTAATTCAAATACACTTTTGATTAAAACCATCCATCTGACCAGCCTCCCCAAGCAATGAGCATCGATTGATTTCCATGCAGTACCTTCTCATGAGGACAGAACAAATCGACTCCTGGTTGCTGCAAATACATTACTTTGCTGAAAACAGTCATGTCTCTTAATATTATGCCCAAATTTCTGTCTGAATTAGTAATCCTGGAGGTGGAGGGAGTGGTCTCCCATCTTTTGGCTAGCCCCTTGCTTCAAAGCAGTACCCAGCCCCACAGTTAGTCATCAAGGTTAGAAAAGACCACTAAGATCATCCAGTCCAACCATCCACCCATCATAGTGCTTTAGAGGGGAAATCACCTCATCCCAGCCAAAACCACTCAGGTTTTATGAAAAAGCAGAGAATATAGTTGTTGGCACATCGTTATAGAAAGAGACATCCCAAAAAAGCTCCTTTTGTGCACCCATATGCCAATGTCAGCAGTTTGCAGCTCTGCTGTGCACAGATGGATTCACCAGGTGTGGAGGTGAGACTGGCATAGTGGGCACCAAGAAGTGCATAAACTATTCAGTAAAGAACGCTGTGATTTGTTTGATTGATTTCTTTATAGACATGGCCATGTTTTATTAGGAGGGCCGAAGCTCATTTGATTCTTGCTGTGAGCATTTAGTTCCTCTTTCCCCCCAAAAGAGGACAAGGCCATCAGTCCGTGGTAATGCTCTAAGGGCCCTGAAGTCATGCGGAGCTCAGGTGAGCATGACTTGCTTCCCAGTTCCCACATTTCTGGAAGACTGCGCAGTGCCTGAGAATGACTGCCAGTGTGTTTACTTTCCCATGAAACTTGGATCCGCTAATCCTGTGGTTTTCATTATTTTATTCCTGTTGTTGTTACAGTATGCCTGTAACAAGAGGCAGCAGTTGGAATCCCCAAGAAACAGCTTGGCTCGGTGTTGGGTGGGTTTACCTGCTTCTCAAGAACAAGTAATGCAGCCAGCAAGGTGAAAGCTAATTTCTTTGTAACTAAGGTTTAATTGAAAATAATTATTGCGCTGTTAAGGAAGCAATGTCCTCCATTATTTATTTACAGCTTGCACATTAAAATGCTTAACTGGAGCTCAACCTCATTAAAGCAATCTGCAGCATCAGCATTTTACTTGGTGAGTTTTGCAGCTCTACAATTAGCCTCCTCAGGGAGGCTCAAATGATCCTCCCTTTTATTTAAACAAGACACAGACTGTCCCCAAAGTCACACAAAGTCAGTGGTGGCTCTCCTAGCAGGCAGTGAGAGGGGATGCCATTCACAGTTACTTGTGGCATTGAGGGGCATGGCCAATGGGCATGGTAGAGGTGGGTTGGTAGTTGGACTTGGTGGTCTTAAAGCACTTTTCCAACCTTCATGAGTCTATGAGTCTGTGATTCCATGATTCTATGATTCTATAATTCTACGATTCTATGATCTGGGCCTAAAATCAGAGCAGAGCAGCAAGGTACTATTTAAATGTGCAAAATATGGAATATTCACATGTAAGCAAGTAGAGTGCCAAGTTTCATTTTGGTTTAGGAGGCCAATAAGAGCAATTACAAGGTGTGTGGTATTGTGGAACCTGTCCAGGATTTTTTCCAAGAGGGTTCGTGGATACTTTTCTAAGACATGACCCTGCTCTGTGATTGCTTCCCCACCCGCCCATACAGCAAAGTGCTCCATCTCTGCATGGTGCCAGCAATGGCACAGGTACAGAGAACTCACAAAATGTACAGGGAAGGTAGTTCTGGCTTCTGCTCCCATCATCAGAAAACAAGAGACAAGTCCTTGTAAGAGTGTAAACTTCAATGCTGCTCTGAGTGAGCATGCTGCAATGCTTCCATCTCAACACATGCCTAGTCCCAATGGGTTTTGCTCCGTAAGAGCTCAGCATAGTGCCATCTGGTCTGCATTCTGGGGACAAAACCCCTGCTTTCCTGTACAGTCTCCGCTAGATGGCTGCGCTCACTGCATGGTCAACATGGAGCAGAGTGCTGGAGCGCAGCAGGCAGTGACTGCTCCCTGACTGCTGAGGCACAAAAGTCAAGCACTCTATAAGATGGCCAAATGAAGACTGAGGATTTAATTCCCCATGTCCTCAGGACTATAGACAACAGCCCGATCCCAGCCCTGCCCGCTCACCGAGGGCTAAACTGGAGCTTCAAATCTTTCTGTCTCCAAAGTGTTTACTCAGCAGCGGCTGCGGCACAGGAAACCTGTGCTTGGTCCACTTGGGCTTTTCCCAAAAGTTTGACAAAGTGTATTTGTGGCCTTGCATTAGTGGAAGAATTAATCACGCCTGACAGGACAAGTGCAGCCCTGGTGTGAAAGGGCAGCGCTCCAGCGAGGCCAGCGGCTCCTGCCAGCTCTGCCCTTGTGTATCTGAAGCCATTCTTCTCAAACACTAATTTATTTTTTAGGACCCGCTTTGGGTGCGTCCCCTGGGCAGGTTTTCATTTGTTAATGTGACTGGCAGGGTCAAGTGACAGAAATGCAGAAATTATATTTTTTTTCCTGGTGACAGACAGTGGAGAAAGGAAGCCTTTGTCAACACGGAGCTGCCACTCTTTTTGGGTGACACCTTTCTCACCAGGCTGCCAGCGAGGGTGAAAATGGCAGTGATTTGTTTGGTAACTCCTTACGGACATGCTTCTAGTTTAATCAGGCAGCTTTAATTATAACCCGAGTTTATAACCCTAGGTTAGCCCTCAGCTTTACATAGCCTGGGTCATTATGCTGGAAAAAAAAAATAAAATAAAAATTAAAAAAAAATGCTCTATTTGCAACGAGAGCTGCTGAATTATTTGAAACTTGTTTTTTTCTTTTTGGCTATTTGGTCAAAGCTTAACAGAGTATGTGCAATGCTGCTAAGGCTCACTTTGGTAATGGGGAGGTCCCCTCATGCTTGGCATGCTGAGCTTCCCAGTGCATGGGTAGGATTTCTGCGGTGAGCTGGTATTGGGGTGGCCTAAAGAACTCATCCTCCCGGCCCATCTCCGGGCTGTCCCTGAAATAAAACCTGATTCAGAAAGAAGGAAAACCATCTACCCTCCTGAGGCTGCTCATGCATTGGACACCCATTAAAGCCTGAGATCCCAGGGAAAACATACACCAAGCTCTCTCTTTTTAAACACAACTTCCCTTCCCAAACGTCTGTTAAACCCACCTCCCTTCCTTTTTTCATCGTGCTCCCAGTCCCTTCTTTCTCCAGAAATAAATCTGAATGTCTCTTGAACTCATTTATACTGCTCCGTTGCTTTCCCCAGACTAACTTGTTCCATATGGTCGTTGCGCTTTGCATGGAGCAGTTCTGCCTGGGTTCCCTTATTTACTTCCAAGATTCTTAATTTTATGAACAATTTCCTAACAATCAGATCAATTAGAATGTGGAAAAGTCCTCCAAGGGAAGTGGTAGGATCCCTGTCATTGGTATAATGCAAATTTAGGCCAGACAAAGCAATTCTGACTGTCCTCTGTGGAACAATCCACCGCTGGCAGCACGGCTGGGTTGGCTGATCTAATAAGGCAGATATTTTCCATCTTTGCATTCCTCGGGCCTGATCCTGTGCCTAGTGACACCAGTGGCAGTGTTGCCCTCTGCTTTTCTCCCCACACATTGCCACTTCCAGCACAAGGGCCGTGTGACACAGGATTACACTGGGCAATTGGGCTCCCTAGAACACTCATAGCTGCCTCTTCTTCTCTATTCTGTCTTTTTTATTATTTTGAGTAATGCCTGACACATGCTTATTTCATGCCTCATACCAACATATTTCAACGAAAGGCAAACATAAAGAATGAAACCAATACAGCTTTAATGGATCAAATACCATTCTACTAAAAACCACAATTTTCGAATCAAGGTTTTTATTGAAACAGACTTTCTTTCAGAGCAAAGTATCCTACTGAAACCTCACATTTTTTCAATCTCATGTCCAGCAGTCACTTTTATTTTCCCATCTCGAACAGGTAATTTTCCAATCAGGTCAATTATACCAAATCAATTTACATTTACCAAAAATACATAGTTACAAGAATTAGCTCAAGCCTATGTACGTTTTTAATCCTTTGCCTGTTAACACAAACCACATCTATCTGCAAGTAGGAATTCTTCTGGATACCAGTGGAAATGTATTCCGAACAATGCATTCTTATTCAAATTCTTATCCATTTTAATAAAAAAAATCTTGCATTATCCACAACCAGTATCTTGCAGTATCAAGCCAGCCCATCTAATTTTGTTGAAGTCAGACCACTTTTCCTATCTCTCTCGTTTATATGGAATTAATACAGCACGCGTATTGGATGCAACGCCTAATGATTTTGGTACAATAACACCAGCAAGCTATTTTCAGCGTGCGTATCACCAACAGCTGTATTGCTGCTATGCACCAAACCAAGGCACGTTTTATTGAAAGCAGGAGGGCAATCACATCTTCATGTTCGAGACTTGCACGTGCAGTTGCATCTTGAACAAGACTGTAACTTTGTAAGCACTCATGGCCACACTAGTATGGGAAACTTATTTGGGACCATCCCCGGGAATGGCTGGGAGCCTGCTCCCAGAGCCCCACCTGCTTGGAGCCCACACGGCGAGGCTGGATCCCTTCCACTCCGGAGATGGGCTTGTTGACAGGCTCTAGATCTGCTCTCTACTTTCCCTCGCCTTGGCCAGAAGACAGCCTCTCCTTAGAGCTGCTCGCTGCTCTGGCTGCAGCTTCATGAATGAGATGAAGTCTTACAAAGTGGCAAGGAAGTCGTGCTCTCTGTGGATCTATGCCACACAACACATCCCCTCAGCTGCATACCTGGTTTCTGTGCTTAGAGCTGGAGTTCCAAACGTCGCTTCCCATGACATCAAAAATCTCAATACTATCAGCCACTCAACACTCAACATTTAGTCTTGCATTTAGTGCTGAACACATCACCAGGGCTGTCCTAGCTGATGTGGGCTGGGGTACCCCAACTCCTCTCCCCATTGCTGCTCCCCATAGTGGCTGGTCCCCAGGCTTGGCAGTGTTCTGCTATTTCAGCAAAATAAGATGCAAGCTTTCTCCTAAATGCTCTATAATTTTATTTTATTAAAATGCTTACAAGAGGAGGGAGGGAGGGCTTTTTGCACCATCCCAAACGGGTGCCAGTAAAATCTTTATATCCTACCACAGGCTGAGGTACAGCAATTTTCCAAAGGGAAACATATTTTGCAGAGGAATTATTTCCATAAAGAGAATACATTAGATAAAGGATATAAAACTTTATTGTCACTATATTTTCTACCCCCTACTTCAGAAAGCCAACTTTCTCAAGCTCTACATGCTGAGGAAGAGGGGGGGAAGGGAGGGAAATAAGGCGTTAGTCAGATGGAGGAACTTCTGAGAGTGCTTCAAATAATGTTGCTTGAAAGAAATACCACAGTTTTAAGACCCAGAACCTTAGGAATGGAGATGGATGGGTGAGTTTTGCTAACTCCTTATTTTCTGCTTCTGTTTTTGTTGTTGTTGTTTTAGCACCGTTTAGAGCCGTGAAACGAGCCGGTCCTTTACCGTCACCGCTTTCAGGTTGCTGTGTTTTTGGACATAAGGGCTGACACACAGTTTAAGAGGAGCTGGGTAGCAATGTTGAAGCCAGGCAGTTGCTGCTGATTAAAACTAGCCAACATCTTGCTCTGTTTTTCTAGTTTTTATGGGGAAAAATTTCTTTATGGCTATATATTAGCCAAAGAAAGGTTGTGCAGCAGATTCCGTTCACTTCTTCACACAAAGCTTTAATATTTGATAATGTTATTTAATAAAATCTGTTACAAGGTTCTTAAATAACTCTTTATGACCCTTTTATGATTTATGTCACGACGCATAACCTCGGGTGTATATGTTTTATGTTATTACAGATGTGTAAACTGATATTAATTGTACACATTTTCCCCTGAAGTATAAGAACTTCTTTTTTTCCTCCTTTTCCCTTGGCTATATAACTAGACATATAATAATTTCTACAGAAGGTAAAGCCGGCACATACAGTAAAAAAATGGATGAAAAATGTTTGCGCAGCTCTGCCTTTCATTTTAAATGAATATAAATGTTCATCTATGTCATAAATTTAAGCTGCAAGTAAATTACTGCCAAGTTCTGAGCCCATCTCATGTTAGAATCCTGGAGTAAAATAGAAAACATTTGTTGAATCAGTCTGCTGAAAGCAGCAAGGAAATGATGTAATGTTTGTGAAATATGCAGTTTTGATAAAATCCAATTAGCACTCAGGGCTGCTCGCTCGCAGGCGTGTGGTGCCGCAGCATCACCTCCCTGCCCAGGAAACACTCCGCATCCCACAGCTTCATTGGGTTTCCTGGTACTTCAGCAAATGGGTGAGAAACCCATGGCGCAAATCTGTGCTTCCAAGTGAAAATCCGTTTTCTGAACCTGAAGGATTTTCCAGCCTGAGATCCGGCACTGTGGATGATAACCCCGACTGAGGAATGGCAGCTTCAAAAAGAAGGGAAATAAAACCGAGGTACCTTTCCCTTCAAATGTGATTTACAAAACATTTCAGCATCTGGAACAAGGGACATTAGTTTTGATTATTTCCTTATGATATTTATTCAATTTGTTATACTTAAACTATTATTGTTTTCTATTCTATCTCTCCCTCACTCTGTTCTTCTCTTTCACCCCCATATTTCTGTTCATTTGTCAAGAGTAGCTAAGGAAAAAAAGAGTCAGCAGCATGAAAAAGAATCACAAGATGTCATCAATGTGGCCTTTTTGTTTTATGGCATTAAATGAACTGCCTTCACAGGCTGAAAAAAAAAGAAGAAAGCAAGTACTTGAAGTTTGCCATTATAACCACCAAAAGCGAAGTGTGAAAGCAAACCAGTAATCAAATACTTGGTTAGTGCATTTATCTGAACCTCGACTAATTGTGGTGTCATGCCAATGAAGGATTCTCACATGCATCAAGGACAAGGGGAGATGGTTTCAAACTATAAGAGGGGGGATTTCAACAGGATATAAAGAAGTTTTTACCATAAGGGCATCGAGGCACTGGCACAGGTTGCCCAGGGAGGTGGTGGTGCCCCATCCCTGCAGACAGCTGAGGTCAGGCTGGATGGCACTCTGAGCACTGATGGAGCTGTGGATGGCCTGGGCACTGCAGGAGGTTGGACTGGATGGCCTTTAAGGTTCCCTTCCAACTCAAATGATTCTATGATTCTATTATAAGCTGCCATTTTAACTTCAGCTCACATGAAATGTTCAATTAAAAATGATCATGAACAAAGGGCAGAGGCACAAGCTTCACCTGAAGCTCCATAAGCTGGCCAAAGCTGCTGGGATTGGCACTGAGATGTTTGCTGGTATTTTCAGTGGTTAGGTTCTTGCTCTCCTCCTTGTTCAAGGGTATCTTTGCTGAAATGTCCCAAGCTGCTCAGAGGCTTTGAGCCCAAAAACCTCTGTAGGGCCCCAAGTTTTCCCCTCTTGGCCTCCAAGGATTATCCATTGACTGCTGGTGCACCTCAGGGTGTGCACCAAGAGGCAGTGGAAGCAGGGACATCTCACTAACAGGGATTTCCTCATCACGCTGAAACAATAGTGGATTTTCAGTATCCCTATCAAAAAAGAGGAAAATTAACAAATCAGCACATGTTGAACCCCAGCTTTAGGGGGAAAAACATAAAAACCAAAGTATGTTACATTGGAGCAACCTGAAACATCTTTGATTCAAATCTCAAGAACATTGTTTTGCTTCGCTGAGTTATTTAACTCTTTTGTTCCAACTTTCGTCTTTTAATGTAGGTCAGTTTTGAAGTAAACAAATGCTATTTGGAATCAAAAGACTTAAAGGTTTTGCTTGGAAAATGTCTAATGTTTTCGGAAGTCGAAAGTGAAATGTTTTGACATTTTCAGGGGAAAAAAATAAAAGGAAAATCCGTGCTTTCTTCTGGCTGAAATCAATAATGGAATTTGACCTGAATGTGTGAAGTTTGTCATTTCTTCTGATATTCGGTATTTAAAATGTGAAGGGCTCATGGCTCTCTGCAATGACCTGAAAGGAGGCAGTGTGAGGTGGGGTCAGCCTCTGCTCCCAGGGAACAGCCATGGGATGAGTGAGGATGGCCTCACATTGTGCCAGAGGAGGTTCAGGTTGGCTGTTAGGAACAATTCCTTCTGCCAAATTGCGGTGAGGCAGTGGCACAGCTGCCTAGGGAGTGGTGGGGTCACCAGGTGTCCCAGAGCCATGGCACTGAGGGATGTGGCTGGTGGCACAGTGGAGTGGGCTGGTGTTGGACTGGATGATAGTGGTGGTCTTTACCAGCCTTGACGATTCTGTGCTTCTAACATGAAGCATCTTGACTGCAAGACACCTCAGCTCCCTGTGTGTTGCATGTCCTGAGTGCTTTGAGTTCATTTATGCTGCTGCTGCAGCCAAGTCTGGGACATGGAATGCAGGAACTCCATGGAAGAAATCTCTGCTGCAAAGGAGCTTCACAAAAATTTCCTGCTAAGTCATACATCGCCCAGCACAGGTGCCTTGACCTGCTGCAGGAACGTTCCAGAGGGCTCTCAGCAAGGCAGAAGTGCCATTCCACAGCTTCCAACCCTTCAGAAAGTTTACTGTGGAAACTGATCCTCCCCTGAAAGTGCCCCTTTTGTGGTGGTGTCACCTCAGACAGGGCTGGGTAAAAGAAAGAATTACCTGCTGCTGCTGGCTCACGCATTGTCTTCTGGGCGTGAATTAATGGGGTAACCTAACCCCAGCCAGAAAAAAAACGTACGTCTGTGCTAACATTTGTCATGAGCATTTCCCATGAAGCTGCCGGGTGTTGGCTTTAAGGGCCTTTTAGCACATTATCGGGATATCTGGCTCCTTCCAGGTGCTGAGTGCCTCCTCAGGTTGGATTTGCTCTGCTCACCAGCTAAGAACAGGCAAGAGCTTTAATTACCTCCAGGGTGATTTGGCCAGCACTGCCCCCTCACATTAATTGAAACAGGCATTAATTACATGCTGGTAAATAGAAAGCAGGGAAGTGCTTCAGCATTGTGCACTGACAGGTGTTGGGTGCTGTGGCTTGTGCTCACGAATTTTTCCACATTTCTCATCATGCTCTGATATTTTGGTTTCACCAAAGGAGTTCAGGAAGTATTAATTGTGCCAACTGAGGCTCACACTGGTAGCGATTACAGCAATCTGTATCCACAGTGACGATAAAAACAGAGGTCCAACCCAATGCCAGTTTGTTCAGTTGGCAGTCATTACTACCAATTGTAGCAGCACCCAGCTGCAGAGGAATCATCCTCATGGGACCTGTCTTCTCTGCAGGCTTAGTTCAACATACTCGTTTTGTCCAGCATCAGGTTCCCCAGCAGATTAAATGCATTCATCTCTGGGAAGTCATCTACCTCTGCAAATGTCTAGCACAAAACAGCGTATCAGTTTTATTAAGTAGGATGCTAGGCAATTTAATAGCGTGGTCTAGTTCAGTAGAATCCATCCAGCTTAAGTATTTTTCCATCTTCTACTCAACCTGTTTTATGATTTATCAATTACCTACTTCACATTTATCATGGGTTTAAGTTTTTCACTCAATAAATCATATTCCTGGATGAAAAAAAATAAAAATGTAGTTTTTATGCTATCGGAAAAAAAATGATGTTGTCTGTCTGCATAAGAATCATAATACCTTCTACAAAATATTCAAGTGATCATTTCCAATGGATGCGATTCAGCAACGAGACAGAAGATTTGCAGGATGTTCAAGAGGTTACGGTGACCTTTCGAGGATAAACTGCATTAAGCATTAATCTTTCATACAAATAAAGCTGTTTTCTATCAATAGAAAATACTTTTCTTCCTGCCATTCACAACCAGAGATGCGCTGCCCCGAACAGAGAGGATGTCGATCTGTCCCTTCTGCCATGATTCCAAAATCAATTCCATCACCCTGTAGCACTCCTTGAGCCTTCGCTGGCTTCAGCAGAGCTGCAAGCGGTGGAGCAGTTCGTGATCAGATGACGTTCCATCAACTCTGGGAGGTTTGTGGGTGTCTCTCCCAGAGCCTTATTTTGTAAGCACTTACTGAAATGCTGCCTGAAAAAACAAACATGAAGCTTAAATCACTCGTCCAAGTCCCAGGAGGATATTCCCATTCACTTCAACGGGCACTGGCCCAGGCTCTCACTGTGCAGAGCATGGTAACTTCATTGCAATAGGCCCTGCGAAGGCTTTGCCAAATTAAAGTTAAAATTTTGTAATTCTTTTAGTTTAATTGTCCATTGTATCTGATCCTGAGCAACTCCTTCAGACTTTGGAAATAATCAGACCACTGGGTGAAATCCTTGCTTCACCGAGGTCAATGGCAGAAGCTTCCACGGACTTAACGAGGCCACAGGCTTTCCCCACGTCTGCCGTGATGTTATTTATGTTGTGGTTCAATGAGCGGCTGTCGAATGCAGATGCGTAAATGACTCCTAATGAGATCAAGATCCCCACGGTGGTTGGGGTTGGACAAAAATACAGTCTTGGCTGTCTGCACTCAAGGACAGCAGTTTTAGGAGGAAGATACAGAGTGAATATGAGTGACCTATGCACTACCTGCTGGTAGAAATTTGGCTCCCGTTGCCCTTTCCCACTGAGGCCGTTCCACATCACTGATGGATCCATAGATAATCAACGGAGACAGATGGCTAATCAATGGTTCAGACTGGAGCACAACCGCCAGTGAAAATGGGTTTGATTCAAGGCTTTGAAACAGAAAACAAACCTTTCTGAAAAACAAAATCACCCATTAAAGTTGAGGATAACGTGAAAAATATTCATCTCGCCCCCAGAAATGTACTTTCTTTCCACGTTCAGGAAGTAAAACACAAAACGTGATGAAGAGCGTTAGAGGACTTCTCCTCTGCCAGAAAGCGGTTGGTTGCAAATGCCTTCAAATGAAAACAACTCAGAAATTTCAAAAATGTTTGCAAAAAAAGACATTTTCACTTTTCAACCAACTCTGTTATTGATTTTCTGGGCTGAATGAGGAATGCTTGTTGAATTTTATGGAAACTGATAGTGGGACTATATGAAACTGGCCATAAAAGATAACAGATTTTGTTTTAAAGTCAGATAAAAGTTATAGTCCCATGTTATTTGGCATATGAATTTCCTATGATACCAATAAAAATGTTAGTTATAAAGCATTTCCTGAGGAATGGTTGTAACCCCAAATGATCATGGTTATTTGCTGAGGAAAATAGGTTTTATTCTGAACAATAAACCTATGCAGATTTATTAACCTGGGAAGCACACAGCCATTCTGTGTACCAATCCGGTTCGAGCTGATGGAATTAATAACACTGATATAATGAAAAATATCTTTTACACTCCAAAACCATTGCCTGCATAATGTCACATATAAAAGAGTTTACTTAACAGCCCTTTAGCTCTATTTTCCTATTCTTTGCAGAAGTCTTCATTCACAATGGATTGGTTCTATTTAAATGGTGATATTTGCTGTGTATCGTGTTACTGCAGCTCTATTCCCCGCAGATGAATGAAAACCGAGCATGAAATAACAAGAAAAATACTAGAAAGATGAAAATTTGAAACAACCAAAAATGCCTTTCATGCTTTAAAGGTGATAGCAAGTGAAAGTGATGGCTGTGTTTCAGCTGGAGTTCACAACAATGCTTTTGCTTGTAAGTAGCCCCCACCCCCTGGAACTGCACAACAGGAAACAAGTGGGAAGGATGCTGAATGGAGGGTTGAGTGGTGCTTGCTTTGCCATCTCATGAAGCCACTGTCTGCTTCCTCAAGGTTTGGACCAGGATGCTGATGAGCATTTTGTGCCCCAGTGGTCAGGATGCAGAGCTGGTGGGTGCCCAGATGGGATTGGCATTTTTCCTCTCATTCCTTTGTAAAGTGTCCTCTGAGCCCACAGCCCCATCAGACAGACTGATGACACCCAAGTGAATGTGCCTCCCCATTGTCCCAGCCAGGCAGCTCTGCAGCAGCAGGAAAAGCAACAGGACAGCTTCCAGCCTTCCCTCGCTCAGCATTACAGACACACCTGGCACAATGATGCTTGTCAATGGGAGGGAGAGGGTTAATGGAGGAATTGGGGTTTTGTACAAATATCTACATATACATAGAGAGAAAGGGGTGAATGTTCCGGTGAAACGTCATGTTTTTGTCAAGCAGAACCCAAGTCTACAGGCTGGATATTAAGCCAAACAGCATGTTTGCAGGTAATTAGTGTTTATAATCAGTTTGTAAAGCTAAAGTGACTCCAGATCACTATGTGCTCAAGGAAAAAAAGAAAAAATAGAAAGAAAATGTAGAAAAGATTTTTTATTTCTTTGCCTATGCATGCAAATGCCAAATTAACATCTGCATACAATATATGCTTTGGTCAGACTGAAAATATTGTTGTGGTTATGGCCAATTCACTTAAAAGCCTATATGTTTAAAACCTCACATTAGTATGGATGAAATGTTTTCTGTTTCTTTAACTTTTTTAGGGCTTTCTTTTTCTTTTTTTTTTTTTTTTTTTTTTTTTTTAAGTTAAAGTTTCACATTAATGGTACTTATAAACCACAGCTGTTTCACTGTACTATGTAACAATAGTGTTTTGTATCTGAGCAAGTTTGGAAATCTTCATGCTTACTCAATTCTTCCAAAACCAAAAGCAACCCCACTTGTTCCTTGAAATGGAAGAGATATCTGTAGTGTATGCAAAACAATTATATCCCTGACAACTTTTCATAAAGATGATGCTTTGCTATTGCTTTGGAGATGAGATGAATTTCAGTCTTGAGGCCAGATGAGATTTGACAGCGTTGGCTTTAGGACCTGGTTCTGACATTGCTGCAGCAAGGGGGAGGCTGAGCTGCTGCTTGCCATGCCTCCAGACCTCTGCTGGGACTCGGGTGTGATGGGCAAATCTTGACTTGGGTCCCCCCAGCTGAGAAAAACTCAGATACAATGGATAAGTGCCCAAAGGTAGTGGTGTGGAGGAGCAAAAGCTCCATCCTGGTCTACTTGACAGGTTAGATGGGGCCCTGGGCAGCCTGATGTGGTGGGAGGCAATGAGCCCCTGGCAGGAGTTTGAAACTGGGTGATCTTTAAGGTCCCTTCCAACCCAAGACATTCTACTATTCTGTGATTCTACTGTGGGTTCAGAACCCCCATTTTTGGCAAGCTTCCCCTGCCTCGCCAAATCCTCTAGAGAGTACATCCAAATTCATGATGCAACGATTGACCCCAAGAGTCTGGCTTTGTTTGACCAAGGGCTAGGAGCAGCTCTTTGCCTTTCAGAGCTGTTTCCATGAAGCTGCTTGCTCTCCTAGACCTGTCTCTCAGGAGCCATGGCCACACTGATGGCAATGACAACAACAATGCTCCTGAAGGAGGGTGTTTGGTTCTCGCCTCCAAGCAGATCCTGTAGAGCTGTGTTGGTTGTTGTTTTATTTTTCCTCCTCAGCACATTTCATCTCTTTCTTCTAGCCTCCGGTTTTCCGGGAGAGGTTTTGAAGTGGCCTCATTTGTAATCTGACCTCTCTTCATGTCATATTTGCGTCATTGGTTCTGGGGGCCATGCTAGGATGCTGACAAGTATTTCTAGCTTTAAAATATGACTCTTTGGCAACCCAAAGAAGAAAAAAAAAAAAAAAAAAAAGACAAATACCCCACTGACTTTGGAGTGTTTCTGCAGAAAAAGGACAGGGCTTGTGGCACAATACAACTGTGACCCTGCCCTGCTTTATTCCTGGTAGTAATTGTGAGCCCAATAGCAGGATCGGCTAGAGATCCCTATGGCAAAAGGAATGTGGACAAAGTGCTGGAGTAGAGCAGGGGCAAACACAGCTCTGAAAAAATACATCTTTGCTGTTTTTCCATCAGCTGAGGCTGTGTCAGAAGCCATCAGCAACACCTGGCGTTAGATCTGGTGCACATGCAAAAAGAAAAGAGATGCATCTTCACAGGCTCCATGGGGCTACATAGATTTCTACAATCGTAACATCTGTAAATAAAGAAGAAGAAGAAGAAGAAGAAGAAGAAGAAGAAGAAAAGGGCTTACATAGATTTAGAAGTAATCTCTATGAATCCCCCCAATTAATTCTTCAAGACGCTCTTCAAGAGTTTTGGGTTTTACGTGCGTGTCAGCATCTACAAGGTTGAAACCAAAGGATGTTCCAGCCAGCCCCGAAATGAAAAACCTAAATAAGAAATATTAAAAACAGATCTGCTCTAGAGAGGAACTTTGACATTGCCGCAAATCTGAAGAAAAAAGGGAAAACTCTGGCATTGAAATCCAGGATGACATCACTTTCTGAGAACCTGATGCCAAAACAGTGCTATCTCTGGGAGAGCTTCAGTGAAAGCTTTTGTCATCTTTGCCAGGTTAATATAGCTTTGAGATAAAAAGCACTTTCTTATTTATTCTGTGGGATGGGGGGGGGGGAGCAGGCAGGGGGGTAAGTTTTCCCCTGGGAAATATTACATTCAGATATGTAGTATCCATTCCAGCAGCAGCAGACTTGCCATCTTTGAGCAAGTCATTGATCTTCCTTCCCCAACGTGTTCCAAAACCCATTGACACACAATGCTTCTGAAAGAAGCCTGGAAACCACAGTGCTCCTTGGTGGCTGCGTAACGCTATACTCGGGGCTCAGAAATTTATTTCTTATTTTCATATTTTTTTGCTTCAATTTATCATCACCAGCTCTCTGCAAATTGTCAAGAGGAGCCCCTGTCAAAACCCTGACACCACCGCTCTCCTTTTGTTTTTCCCCTGCATCCATCAGTTCAGTGGGGGGTTCCAAAGAGATACAATGAAATGCAAAACCCGGGGAGGAAATCAGCTTTGCTCTGTGCTGCCTGCAGTGTGCAGAGCTCACTCACTTGCTTTTGTTTCCCCTTTCCGGCAGCAGGGACAGCAGGTAGCTCCTTCCCTCTAAAGCTCCAGGTCATAAACGTCTCTCAGCACCTTCAGGAAATAAAAGCCTTGCACTGGTGAGGCGAATGCCTTGGATACCAAACAAGTGACATAAATATTGCAGCGGTGTGAGGTGCCGATGCTAGCAGGGAGCTGTAGGAACAGAATTACAGCTGCGTGGCTTATCACAGGCATCTCTGTGACTGCAGGGATAGAACATGTGGGGTTGCATGGGTAATGCCTCTGGGACTACATAGGTAGCACACTGGGACTGCCCAGGGAGCACCTCTGGGACTCTCCAGGTAACACCTCTGGAAATCCCTAGATAACTCATTTAGGACTTCCCAAATGCCACCTTTGGTTTTTATCCTCAGAAAACACTCCTTGGCATGCTGCAGTGGATGCTGCTTCTTGCCTCAACATCCAGCTGCAGAGGAACACCAGGTTTGTCTGTGTAGACAATGCAAACAGCCGGGCTAGGGACACAGACTTGGCATTTCAGGTAAAGCTGAGGGGGCTGTAAAGCTTTGGGTGGAAAAGCTATCCAAGATTTGTGCCCAACAGAAATCCATTGTCAAAAATCACCACTTTGGGAATGCAGCACTAGGAATGCCAAAGGTGAACTGTTCAAAGCAAGGCAGAAATCCTGCTTGCTGTGGAAGGGAGCAGCACTCACAGGCAGGGTTTGCAACCGGAGCTGGGAAGGAAAGGGGCAGCATGAGGAAGGGCTGAGAGTGGGACCAGGTCCCATAGCCAGCAGGGAGGGAGCAGACCGCAGTCCATCCCGGCTATCAGCGCCTTTAGCAACACTTGTCTGAGGCACGTCCAGGTTTCATCACCTTCCATGGCCTTGTTCTTTCCCTGCCAGATATATTTGCTGTTAATTAAGACAATTGGAAAGAGACTGGATGACTGTCAGAGCAGATGCACTGGGATAGCTCCCAGCATGGAAGGCATCTACTGCAACATGTTCGTTGCAGGTCTCTTGATCACTCATTTAGGTCTGGATCATTACTGGGCATCCTGCTCTCCCAGGTCCCTCTGGCCCCATGGGGACGGGTGCCCAAAGGGCTGTTGGGAGGAGACTATGAAGTGCCTGAGCAACCTGGGAATCAGTGTCCCATTTGCAAAAGGGTCTTATGCAATAATGGGAAAGTTTATAAATTTGCAGCTGATGGTTTGGTTTGTAACTTCTGCTGAGAGCCAGGCGGATCAGGGCGCGTATTCTGTGTGTCCTTCTGCATATGCTCCCATAGGAGGATGGGGATCCGGTTACAAAGACCTCAAAACATTTGAACCAGTTGGAGTCAGATGATTGTATATAGGCTGTTCTTAAACATAACCAACATTTACTGAAAGCTGACCGTGCATGAGAGCCGGCGCTTTGGCCAGCGTGGTCCCCAGTGGTGCTGCTCAAGCAGGTGTTGGTGACCCTGCAGAACGAGTTATGGATGGGGACGTGCCTGCAGCACCCTGCAGCCTGGGCTGCAGGGGGAAGGTGAGCTGCAAAGCCACAGTGAGGTCAGAACTGGAAAACACCCATTCTGGAAACTCATATTCTGAATGTGTGCCCCATCTTTGTGAGTGCTGCGGTGACATGGTGCACGGCACTGTGCAAGTGGGAGCAACCACAATCCATGCTCTTGCCAAACACCTGCAACCCCTTTTCCAACAGCACCATTCACTTTGGTTTTACATCTTTCTTTTTCTTAGTGTGTCACAAAGAAAATAAACACACGCTTCACCAGTGAGCCTCCTAGAATGAGATCCATAACGTTCCTCATTCTCCTCCGCGCTCCCCAGAGAAACAGAGCTAAAGATAGATGGCTCAGGTAGAGCTGATGGAAACAGTTTGGAGCTAATTTTTTCCCATCAGAAAATGTCACCTCATCAAAATTGACGTGTTCCGAGGGATGGTATCGATTTTGACAAAATCTTCAGTGGAGAAATGTCAGAACGGATTGTTTCCACCCTCTTGCTTTGTCGTCATAAATTCAGAAAGTTCCACCCTGATCAAGTTCAATTTTCTCTGGGCTGTGTCAGCCTGCCCGCTGCAGAAAGGAATCTGCTGTGAGCTCGAATGGCAGCGATCAGTGCAGCACTGCCCATTTTTGCTTTGGGATGCACCTGGGGCTTTTGCTCCCTGCGTTTCTCTACCATAGGGGTGGGGAACCAGCCAGGTGTGTGAGGCATGCAGTGATAATGCTGGGGGCTTCCTGCTGGGCCCAAAATGCAGAGAAGCACATTCCTGCCAGCAGCCCTCCTCGCAGGAATCCCAGCACCCTCTGGTCCCATTGCCCCTGCAGTTCACCTCTCACCATCCGTGGCCGCATCAGCCCCATTTCCCTCCACATGAAGCTGGGAGCTGGGTGACAGCAGCGTTCCCACCATGTGCTCAGAGCAGGATTTGAGCCCTAAACACCCTGGACGTGCCCAGCTCCAATAAATCTTCAGAGCGACAGTAATTATTATCAGTGCCATTTTCAGCATGAGCAAAACAATCTATTTATCCTTATTCTCTCAGAATGGAGCGATCCTCTCCAGCTGGAGCTGATTTTCCTCTCTCTTCACACCACTTTTTTTTCTCTCTTGCTGCTGTCAGCCTTCAGAAAGAGCTTGTTGTGGCAAATCTCACCCCCAGTAATATATTGCCCCTTACATTTCTAACTGGATTTCCAATGGGCTGATGTCCACAGCACCTGCTGCTACCGGTGCCATCGTAGTTGTGGCCACAGAAAGCATTGGGCAGAGGGTCTGAACCTCCTCTCACCCAGCAAAGCACAAGAAAACACAAGGCAGACACAGGTTTTCACCCTAAATCTGTGCCAAAAAACAGACTGTGTGGGTTTGTTTGGATGGGGAGCACTGCCTGCTCATCTGTCTGTTCCCTGCCTGGGAAAGTGAACACTTCCTCGCAGCTCAAAAATATTCCTTTTATGTATTTGTGGAACAATAGGGTCTCCCTCTGGTGGCAAATCCAGCCCGGGGTGTGCTGACATGGCAGCGGGTGTGTGGGACAGCCAGCTGGCACAGGGCAACGCCAAAGGGACTCACTGGATTTCCATCAGTGCTGAGTAGTGCTGAGCTGGGATCCCCGCACCCATCCCAAAAGGATGCTCAGCCTCTGCACTACATTTCTGGTGGAGGGATGGAAGTGAGGGGCACCAGGGGTTGGTGTGGGATGGGATGAGTGCTGGGGATGTAAAGGGTTCCTTCAGCCTTCCAGAGCTACGAAGACAGGACTCAGTTTCCCCTCTTCCCTGCATGCTGAGTTTGATCTTTAATGAGTTCTGCCGATCAATTTTTCCAGTCTGCCACATACTCAAACGCATATTTAAGAAGATTTAATCAGACTAGAGAGAAATAGCACCTGTCCTGGGTAACTATTAAGGCATGGCAGCACTCTTGCCCACCTAAAGTCACCTCCTTCCCTTCCCCTGCTTTTTACCCTGGCTGAAAGCTTCGCAGCAACAGAGGCAAAACCAAATTTTGCCGCCCCGAGGCTGAAGGCAAAGCAACTTCCCGGGGTGGGATGCCGAGCTTGGCATGGTTCTGCCTTCCTCCCACAAAGACACCCTCTCTGCAGAAAGCCCGGGTGTGTGTTCTCCTGCCAGGATATTTCCTCCCTGCCCCAGCGGAGGACCTTCCCCTTCTGAAGACAATGAAGGGCCCCACGCCAATGGCAGCGGCTGGAGGAGCCGGGGAACACAAAAGCCCAGCAGAGCCAGACAGACGAGGGGGGTAGGGGTGAGGGGGGGGGACACGCACCCCGGTGTGTGGGCTGCCCCATAGCATCTATTGTCACCCCCACTTGTCACCTGCCATTCATGCTGCAACCGAGGAAAAATGCCATGGTGGTCACTCTTTTTATTATTATTATTATTTATTTATTAAGGTTTGTTATTATAAAAATATATCACAAAAAGTTGTGGCTTATTTGTCCATTTACACTCTGGCTGTTGGTTCTTTTCTGGGGCTGTGACAGAACCTGGGATGAGGCCGGCGGTCCTCGTGGGACAGTGAGGAGAGAGGAAAAATGAAAGCGGGGCGGGAGGGGGGGGTTGGAAATAAAGCAGAAAGACACAATAAAGAAGGAAGGCTGAGTCTCTTCTGTCACCCCTCCGCGATCCGATGGAGGTAAGGTATCCCCAGGAGTGTCCTCACCGCGTCCCTCGGTTCAGGGACTGCCGTGGGAGGACGTCACCGCTCGCCGGTCTCCTCGTCCCTGGGAGGCAGTGGCACTCGGGTGACTGTTGGGTGGCACTTCGGGATCCAGTCACGGTTTGGAGGTGTGTGTTCCAAGCGAACGTGCCCGGTGCGCGGCTCTAGGAGGAGGAGGCTGGGATCGAAAGTCCGTGGATGGGGCTGAGAGGATCCGAGGACTTCCCCACGGGGCTGCCGGGTTTTCTGTCCGTGACTGCAGGAGGAGAAGAGGGGAAAAAAAGAAAGACAGCAGCAGAGCGGTGGGTGGGCAACCTCCAACCCTCCCGGGGACACAGAGAACGGAGATCCCGTCGAGTCCCGCAAGCAATAGGGATAGTGATGGTGACGAATACCCTTTGCCAAAGGGAGGGAAAGAAGAGGAGGGGGAAAGGGCAGGGAACAGGGCCGGGGGGGGGAGAGAGGGCAGCTCATATCTGCTGTGGTACAGCTGTGGCACATCGCCGGGTGCGGGTCGGACCCCGCACATCCCCCGCGTATCCCCCGCACGGGGCAGGGGATGCGAAACGTCCCAGCGCTTCTGTGCTGAGCAAAGAAACGGGGAGAATTTCTAGCGAAACAACGGAAAAGGTCTGAAACCGACAGACCAAATACCCGAGTGATTTTTTCTCTTTCCCCTTTCTTTCTTTTCCCTGCCCTTTCCCCTCATCCCCACCCCCCGTCAGCCCGCAGCACATAGCAGATCCCCGCACCCGCAACGAGAGCAGCCGAGCCCGGAGCAGCGCTGCCCCGAAGCACCGCCGGTACCGGGTTGGGCCAGAGAGCCGAACTCTGAGACGGGAAAAGGGAAAGAAGAATATAGAAAACAACCAGAAGAAAATGAAAGATATTTCGTGGGCCTTTCGGTGCAGACAGCTTAAGGTCTGACAAGTCAGAACATTCAACCTCCTTGTCGCTTAAAATGCGGGGAGAATAATCCGAAAACTATATTAAAAGCGTGCTTCTTTCGTTTCCTTTCCTTTCCCTTTCTACGTTTTCCCCCCCTTTCTTCATTCCTCCTCCTTTTCTTTCTCCTTCCCTTTCTCCTTTTTTTCTCTTTCTCTTTTTTTTTCCCCCTTCCTTCTCTGCTTTCTCTTCCCCTATCGTATAAACGTATAAATATGTTTACAACCATCCTTTTCCACCCATCGATATTCGCATTAACTCGTCCCTGAAACGGCCGATGTTCTGACTCGCAGCAGGTTGCTGGATAGAAATGGTAAAAGGTCGTATATATATATATGTATGTATGTATGTATATTAAAAAAAGAATAGGATAAAGAGAAGGACGAATAAGCGGGAAATGGATTGCAAATGTGAAAGGTATTAGAAAGTCTAATACCACGAAAAAGGAGAAAGATATCGACGGGGGATTTTATATCCAGAACAGATGAGTTTGGGATTTCTTAAACGAAACCACCTATCGGGGAAATAAATCTTTCAGAACTGAACCGAAATCATTCGCGGCAGATAAAAGAATCGTCCCAATTAGCGGTAAACGCGTTCAAATCAAAGCCGCGTTCTGCAGGCGGAGTTTATCTTTAAATCCTGCCCGAGGCGGAGAGCGGGGCCCTAGAAATCGGGATTCGGAATAAGATTTAATGATCCCCGATCTAAGGCTTTGCCTTTCTCCGGGCTGCTTTCGAACTTTAAGATAGGAGGGCTCCGGGAAAATGGTTTCCAGCCCCAGGTGCTGCGTTAGCCGGTGGTGCCGGGCGGGATTTGTGCCCATCGGGGCACAGCGGAGTAGTGGGGTCCCACCGCCCCGTCGGATCCAGTCGCGTCCCGCCTCCTCCCTTCGCCCCAAGATCCCCGGCTCCAGCTCACCTTCCCTGCCGGGCTGCTTGAAGGCCATGGCGCTGGCCAGATCGCCTCCGTGCACCGTCACCCCGGGGCCGTGGTGGCCCTGCGGCTGCCAGGGGTGTCCCGGGGGGATGTAGCCGCCGGGAGCTCCGTAGACTCCATGCTGGTTGCCGGGGGGGATAAGCGCAGGCCGGGAGGGAAACTGCCCACGGAGGACAGCCCCGGGGCGGGCTGGGCACAAACACTCGTGTCGGAGGCGCGTGGCAGCCCTGACGGCTGGCCCCTGGCCCCGGCCCCTCCGCCCCTTACCTGCGGGTATTTGATGTCCCCTTCCACCGCGGCTTTGTCGGCCTGGGAGGAAGGGAAGGCAGTCCTGTTCACGCCGGGCCAGTCTTCCATTTTAGGGGGGTAGGCAGAGCCCTCGGTGCCACCCAAAGCCCCTGGGCAGGACAGAGCAGCGGAGCCGTAAGGATCAACTCTCGGCCGTCGGGGCTTTTTCCCGACGGAAAAAAAAACCCGAGGGCAGAAGCGCTGTCGTGACCGGTCGTGCCGGTGACTTACGTTACCCACCCGTCTGCTCCACGAAGGTGCGGATGCCCAGGATGTTGGTGACGGAGTGAGCAGAGGGCCAGGAGCGGGGCAGCCCGACGTGGGCCGCGGGAACGGGCCCGGGATGAGCGCTCATCTTGGCCGCCGGCGGGGGCCATGGGGCCGGGGTACGGGTACTGGTAAAGGGGGTTGTAGGGAAGGGCGGGCTGCGTGGGGGGCTGCTTGCCGCCGTCGTAAGGGCCGCCGGGCTGCGAGAGGCTGCCGATTTTGTTCCGCAGGATCCTGCTGATGGAGCTGACCGACGGCCACGTTGTACTTGTCGCAGACGCCGTCGGCCAGCAGCCGGTCCCGGATCTCCCAGGCGAAGATGCCGGGGTCGCCCTGCTTGTAGTCGCGTATGTGCTTGACCACGTTGGGGGTGGTGACCCGCGGCTTGCTGCCTCCGATGGCTCCGGGCAGGATGAGCCGGTCTCGTGTAGCGGGCCAGGATCTTGCTGACGCAGCCGTGCGAGACCCGCAGCTGGCGACTGATGTCGCACGGGGCGGATGCCGAGCTGGGCCAGCTCCACGATCCGCAGGCGGATGGCGTTGGGCAGCGGGCGCCCGTTCACGAAGACACCACCCAGCTGGTTCACCTCCCCGTACGTGTGCTCTGCCGGACGCGACGGGCCGGGCGGGGGAGCGTCAGTGCCCGGGAGGGAGGCGGTGGGGAGGGGAAAATGAGGAAAGGAAAGGAAAGAAAGGAAAGGAAAGGAAAGGAAAGGAAAGGAAAGGAAAGGAAAGGAAAGGAAAGGAAAGGAAAGGAAAGGAAAGGAAAGGAAAGGAAAGGAAGGAAGGAAAGGAAAGGAAAACGGATGAAAGAAATAAAGAAGAGACAAAAAAAGTGAGAAGAAAGGGAGAAAGAAAGTGAGGAGTGGAAAAGTAGAGAAAAGAAAGTTAAGAGTGAAGAAAGGAGAGAAAAAAAAAAGAGAGAAATAAGGAAAGAGAAACAGAGAAGAAAGAAAGAAAGAAAGAAAGAAAGAAAGAAAGAAAGAAAGAAAGAAAGGAAAGAAAGAAAGAAAGAAAGAAAGAAAGAAAGAAAGAAAGAAAGAAAGAAAGAAGAAAGAAAGAAAGAAAGAAAGAAAGAAAGAAAGAAAGAAAGAAAGAAAGAAAGAAAGAAAGAAAGAAAGAAAGAAAGAAAGAAAGAAAGAAAGAAAGGAAGAAAAGAGAGGAAGAAAGAAAGACAACGACAGAGAGAAGGAGAGAAAGAAAGAAGGGAGACACAGAGAAGGAGATTAGGACGAGGAGCGAGGAGGACGGGAAGCCAAGGCAGGGCAGAGCGGAGCGCGCTGCCGGTCGGGCCCGCCGCCTGTCCCCGCCCGCCGCCACGACGTCCCGCTGCTGCCCGCAGCCCATCCCGCGCCTCGGGGCAGCCAAGCCGGTGCCTGCGGCTGGCGGGGGTCCGGTCCCTGTGCCCCGTGCCCGGAGCCCCCCCCTCTCCTCCCATCCGCAAAGCGAAAGCGCGGCGGTCCCGGCCCGGCCCGCAGCCCTCCCCGTGGTCGCCCGCTCTTACCCATCGCCCGACAGCGGGGCAGCGCCGCAGCCGCCGCCGGCGCGGCATAGAGGGAGCCGGAGCGGGAGCCGGCGGCGGGGGCTGCGGGGGGGGCGGCGGCCGTGGGGCTGTCGTGGCGGCGCCGCGCCGGTTCCCCGCTCGCGGGGAGCCCCCGCCCGCTACTTGGGATCAATTTGACGTGGGAAACACGTCAATCTCGGCCGTCACGCTGGAAGCGCCCCGGCGGCCTCCCATTGGTTCCCGCTTCGTTCCTAAATGGCCGCGGCGGCCGCTCCCCGCTGCCGCCGGGGGAGAACCTGGGGGGGACTCGGCACCCTCCGCCCGCCCCCTCGAGGCGTGCGCTTCGCCCGGCGTGGGACTGCGGGAGGGAGGGGTGGGGGGTCACTTAGCACTCTCCCACCGGACCCCTCTCGAAGAGGGGACGCGATCCCCGACGGGACGGGGACACCTGTGCTGCAGCCTCGACGCCGGGAACGGGCGGGCGGGGATATTGCTCGGCCTCGGGGGGTTGTCCGCGGGCTGTCCTTGGGGAGCCGTGCTTCTCCCACGAGAGCGGTGACATCCGGGGAAGCAGTCTCGTAAGGAGCGCTTAGTTGGTTTGGGGGAATTTTGTGCTTTCCGAGATCGAAAGGTCGTGAGTGTTTCTATGTAAACCCTTGAAAGGGGTCGGAGGTGGAGGTGGGGAGGTAAGGGGAAAATCGCCTTTCCAGCCGCATGGAGAAACTGTTCCTCTCGGAGTTTGGAATTCGGGATATCCACGGAGAAGGCAGAATGTGGGACCGGGCTGCGGCAAGCAGGGAGCCGCTGTCTCCACTCCTAAAGGGGCCTTTAGCAGGTCCGAAGGGGCTGGGTGGGGGTTGTAAATTACCAGAGAGTGTTAATTACTGGGGATGTCAGTTGATTGATTTGCACGGGCAGCGCAAACGCATCTGTTACGAGCAGCGCTGTAGTCACACGGGGACAGAGATAGGGACAAGCCCTTTCTGATGGCTCTTCGATGGCAACCGCCTGCCCTACCCCGCTCGTCCTCAAGGAGCGGGGTTTAAAGCCTTGACAGCCGGCACCACCCGGCCGTTGTGCATCGGTCTCCGGGAAAAAAAAAGAGAATCGATTAAATCGCAGCTATGCGCTGCAGAAGGGTGGGTGCCCCTCTTTTGTGTCCCCTTCCTTGTGCTCTCCCTGCTGCAGGGTTCAGAGCACCGTGGCAATGAGTTCGCCGTCCTGTGCCTACTAAGAGTCTTGAGGGAAGAAGGCAATCGAAAGACGGCCGAGAACGTCGGATTTCTCTCTCCCTGTCCCATCATCACCACCAGACAATTTTTCTAGGCCGTTCGGCGGTCCCGTCACTCACCCCAACAGAACAACCTTTGTACCCGAGGCCGCTCTTACCCCTCCAATGCAGCATCCCCGAGCGGTCTGACGGCTAGACCGTACCGGCCGCAGTGCTGCGGGGCAGTAGCTGGGGGGCTCCCGGAGCCGGGCTGATCCTATCTCCCCCTGCCCCGCCTCGGCTGAGCCAAGCTTTTGTCTCCCTCTGTTGGGAAGCGCGGAGAAATCCGCTCTTTGAGGCTGTGCGCGCATTTCTACGCGGCCCTTTCTCCTTCCTACGCACACGCAGCTCCCAGCTTTGCTCCGTGGGGACGGGCACTGAGACGGCTTCCTCTAGGGGGGTTAAAGATACGAAATCCATCCCCTCCCCTAGCAGAATGGGAGGTCGTCAGGCGCGTCCCCTCGGGCACCTGCTGCGAGAGGCAGTGCGCGGTGCCGAGCGGGGAGAGCACGGGAGCGGTGGGCTGTGCCCATGGGAAAAGTTCCGGCCGAGCGTTTGTGTGGGGTTGGAAAGGGAGGAAGTGAAAAGGAAAACGAAAGAGGGGGGGAGGAGGGAAGGGGGGTGGTAGAAAAGAAGTAAAAGGAGACGGAAATGAAGAAGAATGAACAGAAGAAGGAGAAGAAAACGAAGAAGGACGAAAAGGGGGTGGAAAATGGATAGAAAACGAAAGAAAAAGAGGAAGGAGAAAGAGGAAACGAAGAGAGGAAATAAAAAGAAGGAATGGAATAAGTAAGAAAAAGACAAAAGTGAAAGAAGAAGGAAAATAATGGGAAAAGAAAAAGAATGGGAAAAGGGAAAAGGAAGGGAAAGAAGGAAAATGAAAGGAGGAAATGGAAAAGGAAAAGGAAAAAAATGAAAAAGAAAAAAGAAAAAAGGAGAAAAAGAAAAAATGAAAAAAAAAAAAAAGAAAAAAAATGAAAAAAAAAAAAAAAACGAAAGGGAAAAGGGGACCCTGCAGTAGGGCTCCAGGCAGGACTGCAACCCCGGCCGGGCCAGGCGAGCTGGGATCCGAGCCCTCTGGAGCGTCCATCCCACTCGCAGCCGCCCGAAGAAATCTCGACAGCACTGGACCCGAGCGCCCCGGTCCGGCTCCTCGTGACCCGAGGCCGAACACCCTCTCCCAGCTCCGACCTGCACCCGCGATGTTTTTCATTTGCTCGGGCTCCTTTTTTCCCCGTCCCCTCCTCTTTCCCCTCTCCCCTCTCGGCCCTCTCACTTATTGACGCTCCCTCCCGGCTCCGGCTTTGATTTAGCAATGTGAGCTTATTGGTCCAGCACGGAAAATGTTAGGCTGAGGCTAAAGAGCCCCTTGTCCCACCGCCCCTAATGAGGGGCAGACTGGGAGAAAGTCCCCTCTTCTCTTCTCTTCTCTTCTCTTCTCTCTCTCTCTTCTCTTCTCTTCTCTCTCTTCTTCTCTCTTCTCTTCTCTTCTCTTCTCTTCTCTTCTCTTCTCTTCTCTTCTCTTCTCTTCCTCTTCTCTTCTCTTCTTTCTCTTCTCTTCTCTTCTCTTCTCTTCTCTTCTCTTCTCTTCCTCTCTCTTCTCTCCTCTCCTCTCCTCCCCTCCCCTCCCCTCCCCTCTCCTCCCCTCTCCTCTCCTCCTCCTCTCCTCTCCTCTCCTCTCCTCTCCTCTCCTCTCCTCTCCTCTCCTCTCCTCTCCTCTCCTCTCCTCTCCTCTCTTCTCCTCTCCTCTCCCCCTTATTTTTTTGGTACAAATATCAAGAATGTCCATTTATTGTGGCAGCCACCAATTAAAGCCAGGGGCTCCCCCATGTTCTCCATTATTCTGTACTCATTAAGAAGTTAGAAATGCTGTGGCTCTTAGAGAGGGCACTCATTTTCATCACGGTTATGGAGCTCATTTTCTGTCACCATCAATCCACGATTGAAAATCCTGTTCCAAGCTGTTCAACCCAAACGCCTGCTCACAAGCAACGTGTTGCAGTGCAGAATGTTTCCACCCTGCAAAGTGGAGTGCAACATTATCCGAGTGCTGTGTGTGCTTCTTGTGTAGGAAGGATCACAAACTCACATCTGACCATTTTGGCTTTTTTTTTGCTTGAGCATTTTGACGCTGGCTAAATATAGAGAGCTGAATAATCCTACTGTGATGGAAAATAAAGAGGAAAAAATGCTTGCTGCTTTCTGAAGAAAAGACTTTGAGAGCTCAAAAATTAGATAGTACTTCAAAGCTTAATGTGCTGTCTGAGCCAGTTTGCTTCATCATATATTTCAGTTTGATAGATACCACAGTTGAGTAATTAACAATTACTTGTTTTCATTTGTAAAGGCAATTTGGCTGCATGAGATACTGCATCAAGCCAGAAAGCTCCTTAATTCCGCAAGGGAGAGGAAAGAAGGAGGGAGAGGAAAGAAGGAGGGAGGGAGGGAGGGAGGGAGGGAGGAGGAAGGAAGGAAGGAAGGAAGGAAGGAAGGAAGGAAGGAAGGAAGGAAGGAAGGAAGGAAGGAAGGAAGGAAGGAAGGAAGGAAGGAAGGAAGGAAGGAAGGAAGGAAGGAAGGAAGGAAGGAAGGAAGGAAGGAAGGAAGGAAGGAAGGAAGGAAGAGGAAGGAAGGAAGAAGGAAGGAAGGAAGGAAGGAAGGAAGGAAGGAAGGAAGGAAGGAAGGAAGGAAGGAAGGATAAAAATCAGAACAAGTCCCTTATTTTTAGATTTGGATTATTATTATTATTTTCTTTTTTAAGGCTAAAGCCAGAAGGTGTAACAGGTTAACATTTGTTGAGCTGAGCCGTGAGGATAAGGAACCTCCTGTGGTTGGTTCCGGCCCTGTGCAATGAGCCACCCATGATGGCTCTTACAAGGCTGCTATATGAGGTGTGCACACACACACTGTCTCAGCCGCCTCACACCACTGTACCAAAGCATTTCAGAGACATTTCATGGCAGGTAAACTCTTTTCAGGGATCATTTCCCAGCAGAAACTTGTATCAATAGGAAAATGCACTGAGGTGGCAAGGCAAGGGCGAGGTGAGTGGCAGAGACATTATAACCATCATAAAGTCTCTGAATAATCATCACAGAGCTCCATTTATTTCTCCCTGTATTTGACAAGGGGGATATAAAATGGGATTTACAGCACACGAAGCACTTGGAGCTGAAGAGCTGCCTTGTCTTGCAGTCCCAATGCTCTTCTTGGTGGGAGCAGCCCTTCCTCCTCCTCCTCCTCCTCCTCCTTCTCTGAGAAGCAGATGGTGAGCTGGAGGAATCACCTCAAATGTGACCAGCAATCCAACATTAGAAGAAGGAGCATGTGTAAGAGGTTTCTCACCTGGAAAACAGACACAGTTTTGCAGCGAGCTCTA